>NC_135491.1:58821617-58901134 GCF_052094955.1 Ictidomys tridecemlineatus
CACACCTCATTCCAAGGGAGCTGGGAAATGGAACAGCCCACTGCACATCCAGGAGAGGAGGTGGAGGCCAGTTCAAGGCTGGCCTCGGCCAGGGGAGGCAAAGCCGGTCACGTGAGCCAGTGGGTTGGCAAGCCAGTGCTAGGGTCAGGGTGAAACGGCTGCCCGGGGTGGAGCGTTCTGTCGCAGAGCCCCGTGGGTCTGTGCTTCAGGCTCGTCTCTCTCCCCTCCTGTGATGAGCCAGGCCAGCTGCACCATTGGGAGCTCTGCAGATGCCCATGCGGTGCCCAGCTGGCCATGTGCTCCAGAGGGACCTGCTCCCAGGCTCTGCTCAGGCGAGGACTGCAGAAGCCACGTGAGGTGGCCGTGACCTCCGTCCAGGCCCAGGGCAGACCTCAGGCCCTCAGCCAGGCAGCACCTCATGCCCAGCTCCACCGTCTGTGGCCCCCAGGAGCCGGGAACGTAGACGTCTGCCCTCAAGAGGAGCAGCCAGAGTGCTGGGGACGCCAGGCACGTCCCTATGCTCTATCCAGTGTCCAGCCTCCTGCCGCCCACACAGGTCCACAGATTCTGTCCGGGTTCCTGCCCCCTGGCCTCCACCTCTCTGCAGGCCCCCTCCCCGTCCTCCCTGGACCCCAACTGCTACCCCTGCCTCTGCGTCTGCTTGACGCCCACTGCAGCCCTGTGGTCCCTGCCTCCCCTCTGCTCTCACCCTGTGACCCCCTTGTCCCTCTGCCCCTCGGTCCTCGAGCTCGCCCCAGCCCATGGCCCTGCTCCAGTCTGAACCCCCACAATGCAGCCACTCTGCCGAGAGCCCCCGGCTGCCTGGGGTGTCCAGCAAGGAGCCATCCCGACCAGCCACAGAGGCAAGGGCGACCTGGGTGGGTGGGGGCCCAGGAAAGCCCCAGGCCGGCGACCTTCAGTGACTCAGCTGCACGGGAAGACCAGCCACGCGCCCCGGCCCCACGGCTCAGCGAGGTCCTGCCTGCTCCCGCAGGCTCTCGGCCACCATTTCCTCCCTGTATGAGGAGGACAGTCCGTGTCTTTCCAGGGACTTTGAGGCAATCCAGCAAGGAGAGGGAAATAAAATGTGAGCTGTTTGCAAATTCTCAAAGAACACTAAGGCTCCTGGGGCTGTGGGCCCGTGTCCCTCCAGGGCAGCAGGTCCCTCTGTCCAGTGTCTCGGCTCCTGGCCTCTGGGAGGTGCGGGCCCTTCTTGTTCAGGGGTCTCGGCAGCGCCGAGGTCTCCCCACAGATAAGCCACGTCCTCAGATCCTGGCGAGCAGGCGGGGGCTCCGGCTGTCAGCAGCAGTGAGCCGGAGCATGAGTAATGGGAGCCACGGAAGTGCAGGGATGCTGAGTGGCTGCCAAGCCGGGGAAATCTCTGGAGATTTCCAAGAGGATGGATGCCCGCCCCCGCCAGGCTGGCCTCGAGAACGGGCCTCCTCCAGGTTCAAGGGCGTCTGGGAGCCACCGTGGGCTCACCTTCAGATAGGGGCTGGGGGAGGACCCTCACCATCCCTTCCACTGGTCTGTGGGGGGGAGAGGCCTGTCGTGGTGACAGTCTGGGGACAGGTGTGGCTGTGTGTGGGTCAGGGTGCAGAGGCCTTCCCTGAGTATCTACCTCCTATTGCAAAACAGAGGGGATGCGCTTGGGGCCCTCCGGCACACATGTGAGGATTTCCCGGGCCGGACAGGCTCCAGGCAGAGTGCCTGGCTGGTGACGGTGCCCATAGAAGCCACTGTCCGGCTGGCCACCTCGGTTCCGTGGCGGAGGCGACACCATCGGCGCCCAACCCCTCTCGGGAGAGCAGCCCTGCGCCCTGCCCCGCAGGTAGGAAACACAGAGGCCGGCTCAGTGCCGTGGTCCTCAGCACGCTGCCCCGGGGGCCGCACCCGGATTCCAGTCCTGGGTCTCCGGCTGCTCCAGCTTCACTCCTGCGCCTCTCGCACAGACCGTGCGTGGCCACTGGTCTGCATGAGCCCGGGCCCTCCCACAAGAGCAAGTGCCCACCAGCAAAGGAACCAGAGACCTCTCAGAAAAGAGACTCACATGGCATCAAATATGTGAAAAGGCGTTGGACATCTTTAGCAACAGGGGACGTCACCCCAGGCAGAGGCTGCACCAAGGACACGAGTAACTCTGAATGCTGGGGGGCAGCGGGGGGCAGGAGCGCTGGACACGGTGGGTGGACTGTCAGTGAGCACAGCCACCACGGACATCAGTGTGGAGACCCACCCCAGGACCCGGGGGCACACGCCTTAGTGTTCACGTTGAAGGATCAAGGACATCCTACGTGGGACAGGGAGACAGCCCACCTGGGTCCCAGCAGCACAGAGGGCAGTAGCCGAGCTGCGGCCCCAGCCGAGGTGTCCTCACTGGGTGAGTGGACAGAGAAACGGGGTCATACACAGTGGCGTGTCCTCAGCCATAAGGAGAATGAAATCGTGGCATCTGCAGGGAAATGGATGGAACTGGCGACTGTCGTGTTTGCAAAGTCGGCCAGACAGGAAGGTCGGCACACGGGACCTCTCCTGTATGCGGAACCTGGAGAGGAAAAGGGGAGGAAAGTGGGGGTGGGTCTCCTGGAACCAAGGGAGATCAGGGAGGAGAGGGCCTGGGGGGAGGGCCGGGGGAGGGGGCTGCTGGGGAGGGACGCTGCCAGGTCACGTGGTCACGCTGGGCGCAGGAACAGTCACGCAGCCCCGAGCCCCTCCAGTGCGCACCACTGTGACGCACCAAGTTAAAAATAAAGAGAAAGAAAGCGCTGACCCCCCCTCCGCCCGCACCCCGGCCGCCACGTCCAGCAGCTCAGGCCTCTGCTGAGGGGTGCCCCTTGTCCCTCTCCGCTGTCCTCGCACACTGCCCCTCCTTCGACTCGGGAAGCCTTTCAGCCTGGGGTCTGCACAGACCGGGCGCCTCCGAGGTCGAAACCCGAGCTGGGCGCCGGGGGACACCGCGCGGCTGGGAAAGGGGCAGCCCCTTGATGACTTCAGCAGATGCTGGGGGAGGGCCGGGCGCCAGCTGCCCACCCACAGATAACCCCTGACCCTGCCTCTGGGAAGGGGCAAGCCAGGGCGCCCGGACCCGGGAGGCCAGAGAGCTCGGTGCTGCCCTCTCCCACCCAGAGAAGCCTTCAGACTCCCCAAGGAAACTTCTCAACGAGCAGGAAACGGAGCTCAGGTGCCGGGGCCCTCCAGGAGCCGAGGTGCAGAGCCCCCGGGCACCCCGACACGACACCGAACAGCCCTGCCACGAGGGGGGCGATGGGCACTGGCACCCGCCCCCCCAGAGCTGGACCCTCACCACCCCAGGGGCATCGGGTCGGGGGAGGCAGGGAACAGGGTCTGCCTGTCACCCGAGAGGGCCAGGGTTCAGTTTTCTCCTTGGAGTAAAAATCCCCCACACACACCTGTCCCCGGTCACCTTCCCAGGCTGCCAGTGTCTGGGCCCTTTTTAGCATGTAAGTCATGGTTATCTGCCTGAGATGCTTCAGGGCATACTTGTATGAACTCGTAAATCTACTTGCACACACATGCACACCAGCACCTGTGCACAGACTCATGCACACCCAGGGAACACCCTAAGGTGCACCCTGTTCCTCGTTTATCAGTAGCCACTCCACGTCACTGTAAAAGGAGTGCTCTCTTCTTTTCAGGGCTGCATGCTATTCCCTGTGTGGCTGCTCATCTTCTACCTACCTGAGCCCCACCAAGAGGTCCATCACCACACAATGACTCACCCAGGGACCCCTGGGGCAGGCAGCGCCCCTGCGTGGTCCCCTGGGCTCCCCCTCACTCTTGGGCTTGGCCCCTTCTCCGGGGTTCCTTCCTGTCCACAGCAGGAGCACCCCAGGGTCCTGCACACCTTCGCCTCTCTGAAGAGCAGCTTTCCTGTGTCTGTGGAGGCAGAGAGCGGCTGCTGGCCCTCCGCACCAGGGAGGGAGGACAGGACGCCGGCGGCCAGACATCGCCTCGGCACCACGGGCCAGAACCGTGTAGACGGCGCCAGGAACAGTGCCCAGTGGGCAGGAAGGGCCTGGTGGGGCACTTGGGGTCTGGGGATATGAGCTGCCACCCTGACCCCCTTTGCTGGCCAGGTCACCTGGGCCACTCTTTACCACTGTCCAGCAGTGGGTAAGCTGGATTCAGAGACCTCCAAGAACAGGTCTCTGAGACTCGGGCAGGAGAGGAGAGCCCCGCGCTCAGCCCATGCCCAGTGGGATCATGGTCATCCTGTGGGTACACGGGATGAAATGTTGTGTGTGCTGTCCCCAGACGTAGCAAGTGTGAGGCGTACCCGGTGGGCTTGGGGGGTCGCTGGCCTGGGGGTCTGGGCTGTGGCTCTCGGCCACGTGGACATTCCCCACGCCCAGGGGCTCAGAGCCCACAGCACACGGAGGCCCAGAGACCAACACGGCTGTGGGGGCCGCGGGCCACCTCCTCTCCCTTGGTTCCCGAGGGGCCCTTGCACACTAAAGCGCATGAGTCCTGTTGGCCGTGGGAAGCCGTGAACCAAGTGACCTTTTGACCTCTCTCTGGACCCCAGCCCCAGGACCCGGGATGGGCCATCGCGCACAGGGGCCGATGGAGCTGGCTGCTGCCTCCGGACACCCGGGGCCTCCCCTGGTGCAGACCGCTGTCTCGGACCAGGGCTGCCCGGCTCGTCCGGCCTCGGGGGAGTTCTGTCTGCTCGACGTCGGCCGTGTCCCTCCAATCCCACCGCTGGCCGCCCAGTGACCTCTGGATATGGGAGAGAGAAGACGTCATTCTTCCCTCACCCAGTGAACTCTCTGAGATGACCAAGTGACAGAGGCCAGCCTGGCCTTTCCAGAGAGGCCCCTGGGGCCCTGCGTGGCTAGGGCTGGACCAAGAGCCCACGCCCAGGGGCCGGGGAGGCCACAGCCCTCCCCCCGAGCAGAGCGAAGCGTCCCCAGAGGGGCTCCTCTGGGCGGCGGCGGCCGGGCAGGAAGGCCGGCCGGCCGACAGGACCCCCGGAGGGGAGGAAATGGCCAGCCGAGTCCAGACGCGTTATCGTGCCCGCGCGGGCACCAGCCCACACTCATCCATCGTCCCGCTGTGGACTTCCTGCCTCAGGATTTACGCCATGACTTCACCCCCTTGCTATCTCGGCCCGCTGCTGCCCGCTCGGCTCTCAGGAATTAGCGGCAGATAACAAGTCTAGACAGCCGGGTTTTAAATGGATCCTTCTCCCGGGAGAGGAGGATGGCTGGTCGGGGCCGGACCTGGACCACGCTCAGGCCCAGACTCTGTGCTGGGGGGCGGCGGCCTCCCGGCTTCGGCTGGGCCAGTCCCACCCCAGGTCGGCTGGCACGGTCGCAGCCACACCGCCTGGCCAGGGCTCCCCAGGAGCAGGTCCCCGCAGGCCTGGCCCAGGACCCAGCCCGGCAGAACCCCGAGCAGTGGGGGCTGCGCCTGGGTGGACGGAAGCCCCGTCCGACAACTCCTCCCTCCTGCCACCCCCACGGCCAAGAGCCGGAGCCAGCACCAGGGTTTCCAGAGAGACTCGAGGGGCGTCCTGCGGAGGGGGGCCCAGGGACACGCCCGCGCCTGCCTCCTGGCTGCTCTGGCCCGAGTCCCTTTCCTCCAGCTTAGCGAGGCTGCCCCCGCTGCCCCTCCACCCTCCCATGAGTTGTGTCCCCAGATTCACGCTGCGCGCCCGCTGCCAGCACCTAGAACCTGCCCTTATTTGGAAACAGGGTCCTTTGAAAATGAAAGTAGTAGGGATGAGGTCACGCTGGAGCAGGGTGCCCTCTACCACTGCCTACCAGTGCCTTGGGAGAGGCCCACTCCCACCTGGTGGGTGCCTGCCACTCCTGGGCAGCGGGGGGACGGGGCACCCACAGCCAGCTCCTTTGCTGCTCTGGTGGGAAACCCCAAGGGGCAGCACACAGCCTCCCAAAGGCCCCAAAGGCCCCTGGCCCTGCTGTCCACAGTGGCTGTCCACCCAGAGTGCACCCTGCCTTGACTTCCTGGTGTCCCGTCCCCCTCTGACACTTCCTGAGACCATCCCCCAGCCAAGCAGCGGTGGTCCACCTGACCACTGACCGTGCGCCAGGGGGCCCAGACCAGGACACTGAGGAGCAGAGCCCTGGACAGCAGGGCCAGAGACCACCCAGGGCCATGCGCATCTGTTCTCTGGGTCCCTGATGGGTGACAGTCCCTCACCAGGCCAGCCTGAGGGCCCGCCAAGGATGGTCACTTCTCTCCACATCTGCTCTTCCCTGAGCAGGAGCAGTGACCATGACTAGGTGCAGCTGTCCCCTGAAGACGCAGCATCTTAGCCCTTGTCCCCACCCAACACCGACCCCTGGGGTGTGGCTCCACGGGATTCTGCCCGTGGGACGAGAGGGGAAGAGACCCCCAGGCCCCAGACTGTCCCTCCAAGGGAAGTCTCAGGTCTTATCCCCTGGCCTCTGACATGCTGTCTGAAATGTGACCTCATGGGACCTAAGATGGCCCCTCTGTTCCCTCTCCTCCTCCTCCTCCTCTCCCCCCTCCTCCTTCTTCCTCCCCCTCCTCCCCCTCCTCCTCTCCTCCCTCCTCCTCTTCCTCCTCCTCCCCCTCCTCCTCTCCCTCCCCTCCTCCCCCTCCTCCTCTCCCTACCCTCCTCCCTTTTCTTCCTCCCCTCCTTCCTCCTCCCCCTCCTCCTCTCCCTCCTCCTCCCCTTCCTCCTCTCCCTCCCCTCCTCCCCCTCCCCCTCTCCCTCCTCCTCCCTTTTCCTCCCCCTCCTCCTTCCCCTCCTCCTCTTCCTCCCCTCCTCCTCCCTCCTCCCTCTCCTCCCTCCTCCCTCTCCTCCCTCCTCCCCCTTCTCCCCCTCCTCGCCCTCCTCCCCCTCCTCCCCCTCCTCCCCTTCCTCCTCTTCCTCCCCTCCTCTCTTTTCCTCCCCCCTCCTCTCCTGAGCCTTGGAGGCTTCTGACCCCATCTCCTCGTCTCCTCCCTCCTCGCAGCAGGCCAAGCGCAGACTTCGCTCCATCCGTCTGAACACCCAGCCGGGAAATAGGACAAGGCCTGAAGGGCCGCAGAGCCCGGCACCCTCCAGGGGGCTGGGAGGGGCAGCAGCCTGCTGGGGGAGCGGCAGCCTCACTCCCGAGCAGGAGGCGCTGGCCAGCGCAGGGTCACCAGGGCCCACTGGCTGCACCCACAGCAGCCTCATTTGGAGGAATTTCCTGGACCGTCTCCGAGAGGAGTGATCCCCACCTGCAGGAACCACCTTGCTTTTCAGAGCAAGGGACGAGTCGCGGCTCCCCCGGGCAGGGCTGGCCAGGCCCTGGGAGCCCAGGGAGCTCTCCCCCGGTGACCGGTGTGTGTCCCTGGCCAGCCCTGCCCAGGCCTCGGGGGCCGAGCCCTTTTCAGACTGCACCCTGCCCTTGTTTAGTCGACCCTTTTAAAGTCTGAACACTGGCGGTGGGGTGCCGCCTTCTGTCCTTGTTTTGTAGACACCTGCTCTGTCTCACAAGAGAAAACTAGATACAAAGGCGTTTGTCCCTCGGCGCCAGCGTCCAAGCCACGCATGGAGAATGATTCACAGACCACTCACGTGCTGGGCCCTCCTGGGACAGACCACGGAGCTGAGCCCCCGGCCAGGAATCCTCGGTGGCCAGGGCCCAGCGCTCACAGGGTCCAGGCCAGGCCTCCTGAGCCCTCCGCCCAGCTGGAAGGGGTGGGCCCTGGCTCACACGTCAGGACAGCAGGAAGGGAAGCTGCCGCCATGGACAGGCGCTCAGCAGGGAGGGCTCACTGGGTGGGCCTGCAAGGCCCCAGCACAGGTCCAGAGAGCCCTGCTGCCCACCGCCTGGTCCCTGCCGGGCTCCAGGTGCTCGGAGACTGTGCCTGAGGAGGGGTTGGGGAGGGGTTCACCTGCTGCCCGTGAGCACAGACAGAACGGGCACCTCTGTCCAGCGAGGGCAGTGCAGGGTGTGACCACAGGGAGTCCGCCCTCCGCCCTTTGCACACCCACGAGAGACAGGTGTGAGCAAGGACACCCTGATGAGCCCACGGCCATGGAGGCCTTCTCCAGGCCACGACCTCCGGAGCTGAGGTCTGTCCATCTGGCCTGCAGGGTGTCCCCGGGTGGCCTCCAAGGGCCAGCTGCAGGCAGGGCTCCCACGCCCTCCACCAAAGTCTGGGTGGAATCCTCGGGAAGTCACCCTGCACAGAAGGACTGCCTGTCAGGGAGCCCTCCCCTTTAACAGCCTTATGGGAATGTCACACGCACCGCTCACGCCTTTGAAGGGCGCGACTGAGTGGATCTGGGTATTTTCAGAGTCATGCAGCCATCACCAATTTCAGAACGATTTTAGTCAATTTCAGAACATTTTCATCACTCTGAAAAGAAACTTGGCACCCTCGGGCCTCACGCAGAGCTCCTCCCCCCCAGCCTGCAACCACTAATCTCTCCGACGTCTCAGACTTGCTCGTCCCGGACACTGTGTATAAATGGATCCATATGACAGGCGGTCCCTTTCACCAAGCGTCTCTGTGCGGCCTGCATCAGCCCTTTGCTCCCGCTGACGGCTGGGGGATGTCCCGGGTGAGGACAGACCCCTCGTGCCATGTAGGGCTGCAAACGGAGGCTGCTTCTCCTTATTTTGGGAAGTTCTGCTGATTATCTAGACTATCAGACGGGGTCTCAGGTCAGACAGACGTGGTGGGTCTAACGAGTCAGGGAGCACAGGTCACCTGTCTGAACTGGCCCTCGAGTCTCCCTGGCCCTAGGAAAGTTCTGAAATGTTGCACAGCACCTTCCCACGGAGAGCAGCGCTTTGGCCACGGATGAGACATCGTCCACGTTCTTCTAGAAACTGGTTTGTCTGGGAATCCGGAGAAAATGTGTGTAGACAGGAGTGGTGTTGTCCACACCGAGGCTCTCAGCTGCCCGCCGTGGACAGGGACGAGGTCCCAGGAGTCTTGCCAGGTGAGTGCGGGCATCCGCCCCTTCTGTGGAGCGGTGGCTCCTCTCCTGGGGCCAGGGGTCCCTGGGAACATCAAGGGAGCTGGTGTGGAAGCCAGGCCTGTGGCGCTGCTGAGCGGGGCCTGAGCTCACCTCCATGTCCGCCTCCTGACTCCCCTCCTGACCCTGACCTTGACTCTCCTCCTTCACACCTGAGGGCCCCCCTGCCCGGCTGTGTCTGGTGGCTCCGTGCAGAGACGAGGCCCCGATCCCAGACCCAGTCCCCGTGCCAGGAGGAGATGGGGCTGGCAAGATCCTGCCCTGGTGGGACCCACGGGACCGTTTATCACTCGTACCTTCAAAGCACCGTGTTTGGAGCTAGATATTTTTCAAAAATAAATGAGGTCAAACCCTGATAGGAATCAATGTATCCGAGCCACCTGCTGTTCCTGGTGTGGTGTCCAGCGGATATCTTGTGGCCCAGATGGTCCCTTTGAAATATCCACAACAGCAAAAGGTTTGTTTTTCCACCCAAAGCAAATGAAAATACTTGCAATCAGGAAAAAACAAATGGGGAGCCGAGGCTCAGACGGCCCGCGCCGTCCAGGGGCATCAGGATGCGCCCGGCTCCTCCGTGGCCCTGGGCAGGGGGGAAGGCCCTGGCGGGGAAAGCGGGGGACGGTGTTGGCGTTTCCCAGGATGAGCTCCGAGTGTGCAGAGGGGGTTTCTGGAGCCAGACAAGGCCGGGCCCCAATCCTGGAGCCGCCGATGTCTGGTGCCTCTTGTGGGAGCTCAGCTCCTTCTCTGCCGGGGAGAGCGCAGCTGCGGGCAGTGGTGGGAGGGAGGAGCGTGGCTTTGGGGCGTCAGTGACCAGCACTCTGCCTCCGGTCCCTCGGCTGCTGACGCTGTGACGTGAGCCTTTCCAGGAGGCTGGCTGTGCTCTCCCGGGGCTCCCAGCCGCTCCGTGGCCCGCTCCGTGGCCTGCTCCATGGCCTGCCGTTCTCGGCGCCCGTGGCACTCACCTGGCCAAGCTCCGAGGGTCTCTTTCTTCCAGCTGGACGGCGGGCACCCCTGCGCTCCTGCTGGCTCTGAGGCGGGGTGCCACTCCCATGTGCCAGCTCATCCAGCCCTGCTCCAGGCACCTCTAAAGTGACAGTTCCACAATCATCATGACAATGGGCACAACGGTCACCCGCTTTACAGGTTGCGGTTGACGCTTGGAACAGCTGGTCACTTTTCTAGTGCCCTTCAACTGGTGAGTGGCCAGGCCAGGGTCCACCCCAGGCAGCCAGCCCCGGTGTGTCCACTCATGGTCCCTCTATCAGAGCAAAGTGAAGAGCAGGCCCAGCAGTCGGGGCCAGGGTGAGACCTGGCCATGTGTGGGTGACATGGAGAGACACATAAGCCGGAGGAATCGGGGGTGGCCTGGGCAGCCACTGGGGAGACCACCTGGCTTTCTAAGGAGTGAAACTTCAAGTCACATTGACTCAGAAGTTCCCTGGGGCATGCACCCAAGAGATTCCACTCCAGCAGAGGTACCCAGGTGCCTGATCCTAGCGCTTACTCAGAAGCACCCAAAGGTGGTCACAGTTCAAACGCCCATCAGCAGATGAATGAAGAAACACCAAATGGGGGTTTATCTGTGCCGTGGAAGGCTACTCAGTCAGCAAAAGGGATGCAGTCCTGACATGCTGCCAGGAGGCTGAACCTCGAAGACACCAGGTGGATACCAAAGATCAAGGATCGCAGGTTCCATTGATGGGAAAAGTCTGGAAGAGGCAGATCTGCAGAGGCAGAAAGGAGCTGGGAGCTCCCAGGGGCCCGAGAGAGGGGAAAAGATGCTAATTCTCTCAAGAGGAGCTTCCCTTCTGGTGCGGGGAAGACGTTGGGAGCTACGCGGAGGCCGTGGCCGATGATATCGTAAATGAACTGAATGACACTGAAAGCCTCGATGTTCATTGATCATTTTTTCCCAGATGACGCCCAACTCCAACAACTGGATTGAGTCTCCACCTCTCCACGTGAGCAGACCTCAGTGCAAGTCAGGGGACAGCGCCACCGCCACCCAGGACACGGGCAGTCCCTGCATCTGGTCCCTTTCACCAGAGCCGCCCCCAAGGATACGGAGATATACAAACCCCCAACAGAATTCAGAGTCATCATTGTGATGATCAACCCCTGGGAGGCTAGAAAATGGACTCTTCCCTCAAGCCAAAGGAACTCCAGGCCAGGGCGGGGCTCGGCGTGTTCCTTTCTAGGGAGTCTCTTCATCCTCCTGACCCCATCATTTTCTGGGGGCAAAAAGGAATACCAACACGCCCACGTGTGCCAGAGTGACGGGCAGGCACACTGGGGGCGTGAAGAGGTGCCCGGAGCCCTGGGGCAGGCAGCAGAACCGCGCTGTGGGGGGGGGGGATGTGTCCAATAGTCAAGGAAAACTGTTTAAAGCTACTTTTGTGACGTGACTCTGAGTGGGTAATGGAGGGGTCCGGCGAGGCCCAGAGAGCGAAGGCATTTTGTTTGCAGTTTGAAAATCAGTTGGAGACTTGGAAATCCTGGAGCGCCCCTGCTCGAGACAGTCCGTGCCACCGAAGAGAGCCATCGGCAGCCTGGCGCGGGGGGGAGGTGGCAGGTAGGGTGGGGGACAGCCTCCAGCGGCAGCAGCCAGGCTGGGCCCTGGGAGGAGAGGGCCAGGCTTGATGACCACTGAGGTGCAGCGTCTCAGCTTCTCAGTTCGGAATCTGCACCTGTAGTTGGGGGTCAGGATGGGGAGCGTTCTATCCCCTTGCAATGAGGGCCTCGCCTGTGTGTACCCGGAGGCTAGGAACCTCCTCTCCTGGCCTCTACAGTACCCAGCAAATCTCTATCTTCCCAAGGCAGCCGTGCGGGCTTCTAGGGAGTCATCCCAATCTCTGGTCCAAATGACCAGATTCTTCTGAATGTCCTGCCCCTGGGTCCAGGCTGGCCTGCCAGTACTCGGGGTCCACTTGAGTTGGGCAGAGCTTCACGCGGGAGATCCTGATGGAGCCCGCCAGCTCCTTCGGTTCTGGGAGCCCGTGGCCCCGAGCTCAGGCCTCCCAGGCTGCCCCCCCACCCCACCCCAGCCTCCTGCACGGTGGGGGCACTCCTCCTGTCCCCCTGGCCGTGCCCTTGGGGAGGTGACTGTCCCACCTCCTTGTCCCCTTTTAAATGTGAGAAGCTGGACTCGGGGAAGCCCGGGGTTTTCCCGGACCCTTCTGACCAGTGGGACACATCTGATTCCCATCCCAGGTGCTGACTGCCACGGAGGGCCGGAGCCTCCCAAGAGGCCCCGAGAAACGGCGGGGGCCACAGTGTCCAGGGCCATGCTGGGAAGGAGCAGGGCCGGGGAAGGGCTGAGTCACAGCACCTGAGATCCTGCTGATGGGATCTGGCCAAACACTTTTAAGAAAAACAATGTCCCCTCTTTGATGGACGTCCAGGGCTCAGGCTCAAAAACAACATGTCCCCACCGCGTGGAAGCGCTCGCCTCCTGGGAAAACAGAAGGACAGAGTCGTTCTTCCGGAGGGTTATTCAGGGCGCCTCCGCCTGCCCAGGCACCACGAGAGGCTCAGCACTGCGACAGGTGCCCGGACCCGCGGCTCCCGCAGGGCCGGGTGAGGGTGGCCCCGGAGGAACCCCCACGCGCCAGGGAGCCCTGGGGGCATGCGGTTTCCCCATTTGTGGAGAGGGTCTGGGCACACTGGCCTCCTGGCAGCTGTGCCCAAGTCTGCTGTGGCCACCCCAGTCAGCAGGGAGCAGCTCGGCAAGCGAGGTCTGAGGTGGACACCGTGAGTTCACCTCTCAGCCCTGCTGTCACCGTGAGCAAGGCCCAGATGGCAGAGGTCACAGAGGAAGCAGCCCTGCGGCCCCCTGGGCAGCAGACGTGGAGTCCACATCCCGACTCTGGAGCACAAAGCCAGCGCTGAAGGAGGCCACAGCGGAGGACAGCTGCCTGGGCCACCGGCCAGCGCCAGCCTCCACCCGTCAAACTCTGGGCCACTGCAAAGCAGCCTCCGAGGCGGCCACGCTGGCCTCCCACCACTCTGGCCCTCTGTGTCCTCTTCTGCAGAGTGGGGCAGAGCAATGGGGGGTCCTGGTGGGGACTGTTCCAACGACACCTGAGTGCCCCACAGCTGACCGCTCCCCAGGCCCCCAAGGCCCCCCTGGAGCCAGTCCTCGCCTGTGAGGAGGCACCCGGGAGGTCACAGGAGGCGCCAGTGCCCAGTCTGTCGGGGAAGGGAGAGTGGGGAGAGGTTCCCCCGCGGCTGCTCAAAGTCCTCCACACTCTAATCACTTCCTGAAATGTCCCCTAGGTTTCCTTTTATCACGTACTTGTGCAAATCAGTCTTCACGTTGGCGATGGCCTGCAGATGGTGGAGGGGGACGGTCACTGTGAGCGGCTCCGGGGCTTCAGGTGGCCCTTTCCATATAGACCTGACCTCACTGTGGGGGGCTGTGCGGGGAGCCAGGCTGAGGAGCGAGGGCTTAGGGGCGGCCACCGTGTTCTTAGGTCCACCGCGGGGATGTCCGCGAAAACCTGCAGCTACGCTAAAACCCGCCCGCCCCTCCCTACGCTTTATTTTTGGTATTTATTTGTTCGATCATTTACTTACTCATTTCTTTAATTAATCGTACACGACAGTAGGACGCTCTCTGATCCCTCACACGTAATGGAGCATCTTCCTCCCTCCTGTGGCTCTGCGTGGTATAGAATCACCCCCGTCGAATAGCTCTGGGTGTGTACGCAGGGTATCGATGTCTGTCCCGTCTACTGTCCTTCCCACCCCTCCCTGCCCTCCCCCACCTGATCTAAAGTACCTGGACTCTTCCCCTGCCCCGCCCCCGGCTCAGCATCTACCTATCAGAGGACACGTCTGGCTCTCGGTTTTGGGGACTGGCTTCGCTCACTTAGCTGATATCCCGTCCCTACACTTTAAACGGGAGAATTGTGTAGGTTAATTCTCTCTCAGTAAAAGGTCATGAAAAAGAAAGTCACATTCACAGCCGCACACTAAAGCCTCTCAGTGAAATTTTGGACAGGACCCATCTAGGCAACCAACTCCATCCAAAGGCCATGTCCACCTCAAGAACTGGCCATTCAGTCCTTGCAGTTATTTTAGATAAAGGGAATAGGATTACTTACCAACCCCCTCGCAGGTGCCTCCCAAGTCCTTTTATCCTGGGATCCTGGCACGTATGGCCATCTGCGTGTCACCCTGCGGGACAACCTGGAGCAGCCATGCGGTTCTCTAGAGAGAAGGGAGAAGGAGATCAGGAACCATCCAGAACGTCCCCCGGCTGGCCCCCAGGGGCCTGAGCAGCCAGAACAGAGGCCGGTCAGGGCCACGGGGCAGCAGGAGCCCAGCAGGTGCTCCCAGGGTTGGCTCCCACCTGGGCCCGCCTCCCGCCTTGCCATCCGCCTGTCCCTGTCCGGATTGCAAGGTGTTGAGCTGGCCCCACATGATGGGGGCACCTCTGGAGCTGCCCAGGGCTTGTGCAGCCCTGTCCTGCTCTGAGCAGCTCACTCTCCCGCTCTCCAGCTGCATCCCATGGACCTCTGTGTCCTCCACGGGTCAGGCAGGCCCCACGTGCTCCCTGGGCATCCTCAGCAGCCCAGGTCACCTCTGGCTTCACTCAGGGGACCTCGCCGTCCAGCACCCGGGGCTCGGGCTTGGCTCCCCCTGCCTGCTCTGCCCAGGGTCCTCCTGCAGCTGGGCCCTGGTCACTGTCTCCATCCTCGACAGAGTGGCGCTGGGACACTTCTCCTTGATGAGGGAAGACAAGAGAGAGGTAGCAGGTCTCCAGCCGCGAGGACCACGGGCCCAGCGGCCTTCCCACTGCCGTGTGCTACCATTTGTGAGGCCTGGTGTGACCCGCCTTCTCTCAGCTCCTGCTCTGTGAGACGGCACTTCTCCCCTCACGTGGGGAAACTGAGGCGTCGCGGGGTAGATGGGGGCTCACGGATCAGCCCCCACGTGGTGGAGGCCGGCTCAGAGCCGCTGCCTGGCGCTGACCCGGGCTCCGTCCTGCGGCTCGTGCTAAGCCCCCTGCGCCCTCACTGTGAACCCTGGTGCTGCCCGGGAACATGGCCTGGGACCCGCTGCACACAGGGGCGTGTGCAGGGAGCAGGTGGCCGAGGGGCTGCCACACCAGGCGCCTCCCACCAGGGCCAGCCCAGCAGCTGGGACAAGGCACCTGGCACTTCTTCACTGGGACACTGGAGACGCTGGTGGTGCCAACATGCTGTCTGTGCTGTAAGTTCAGTGAATTGTTTGTGGAACACAGCAAATACTAGCCTTAAACTTGGAGTAAGTGCTCGATGACCCCCAGTTCCTGCCACTGCTGTCCCTGCCTGACACTGAGGAGAGCCCCTGCGTGCAGGCCACAGGGCCTGGCTCCGTTGCAGGGCAGGGAGGGGGTCCAGGGGCTCTGCAGCTCCTCTGCCCCAGAGGATGCAGCCCCCAGGGCACGCCCCCCCAACACCTCCTGCTGGACCCCGGGGACAGCCTGCTGGAGCACTGTCCCCACCCAGGCAGCCCGTCTGCGCTCAGGACACAAGCCCCTGGATGTCACCCAACTCACGGTCGGGATGGCACATCAGCCCAGAAATCTGTCACCTCGGCCTGCGGCTGGCGGCCGGAAGGAACCAGGACCTGGGTTGAAGGGCAGCGACCTCATCGGGTGGGAGAAGGGGGGCGGGGAGGACCGTCCCCTGGAGCCCAGCAGGAGACACGGGCCCGTGCTCCACCTGGAGAACAGGTGTGACACCGTGCTCCCAGGGAGGAGGGAGGAGTGTGCTCTCAGGTGGGCGGTCTGCACACGGCGCCTGCCTACAACCAACCTCCCTTCTGAAGGAGCGGCTCCAGGGGACGGCCCTCCCGTCCCCACTCTGCAGATGGAGAAACCGAGGCCTGCGCAGGAAGTCCTTCCTGAAGGTCACGCGCGGGGAGCAGGGAAGCCGCCTTCCACCCAGCAGCTGGTCTGAGCCCTGCCGCAGCCACGGGCCCCCTGCCTCTGCCCTGCCTTGGCCAAAAGGAAGACTCAGGACCCAGGGAGGTTCTCCAAGCAGCGCCTCCTCCTGCCCCTCCGCAGGGAGACGGGAGACTAAGGCTTGGGGTGCCGAGGGGGAGTGCCTGCACCTACACCCTCCGGGCGGACAGGACGGTGCCCCCCGAAAGGCTGCGGGAAGACTGGGTCCCACCAGGAAGCCCGCGCGTTCTGTGTGAGCAGGGCTCATCTGGGAAAGCAGGGGGAAACGCACATGCGCCCCCTCTCTCCAGGGAGGCAGCGGCAGCGCCAATGATAATACGTTTCCTGAGAACTTTCCACTCGCTCTGAAACGCTTCTAATTATGTCTGCAGTCTTTCCTTCCTACCCCACAGGATGAGCGGAACATGCAACTCAGGACTTTCCTAGCTCAGCCTGGAGCTGCCCAGAAGCCATGCAGTCAGAGCTAGAGGGCCCCAGTTCCCCTGCAGGTGGCCCTGGGCACGGCCCCAACGGAGACAGAACGAAACTGGCCCCAGCTGCTCCTGGAAGGGCCAGAGACAGACGAGGTGCAGCAGGAAGTCCTCCACCCCATCACTCCCAGGGCCCTCAGCCCTCGGGGGCTCTGAAGGGGGGCGGGAGGCAGCTCGGTCCCTGTCCTCTTCTTGTTAGAAAGCTGTGCTCCTCTTCTCTGGGGCTCTTGGGATCAAGAGCAGCTTCCTTCTCTCTCCTGAAGCCAGACGCTTCTTCAAGGGCCCCCGGGCGACGAGGCTGGGGTGTCCGGTTGTTTCACACTCACAGGGAGGCCCAGGAACCAGTGCCCTCTGACCGTCGCCACCTGAAGCACAAACACTGTGTCACACTTGGGCATCATGACACACGTGTGCCTGATGATCGCACAGTGTGCTCTGTGGCGAGGAGCGTTTATGACGTCTGCTGTAACATGAGGGCACGATTCAGGTTGGGGGACAACTAGCTCAGGCAGGAGGGACTTCAGGGAAAGGAGACCCTCATCCCGTGCCCCAGCCCTTGTGCCTCTGGGCCAGCCTCGGAGGTCCTTCGGTGTCAGGCCCTCGGCCCTAGACTTGCACCTCAACCTCAGTTTGCAGGTCTGTCATGCAGACGAGCCCTGGTGACGACACGCTGCAGCCCCTGTGAGCACGCACTGGCCTGCCCAGGCCGGCCCGCGGGGAGGAAGGTGCACCGGCTCATCAGCCCTTCAACAAGCCTGGGGAGGAGGAGGAGGTATCTCTCACACCTGGTGCACAGACGAGGAACCAAGACCGGAGGGGTGAGTCTCTGGTCGAAGCCACGGGCTAAGGAGACAAGGTGCTGAAATCCTAAGTCCCCAAGGCTCACGTCGCCCACACCTGCGCACACTGCCTCACATCCTGGCCACAGAGTGGGACCTCGTCCTCGGGGTATGTCTCCGCCCTCTTGCCGGCTGGAGCTGACTGCATGGCTTTCCTATCCACCCTGGACCGTGGGTGGGACGGGTGGGGGCGAGCGCCTCCTCCACTCCAGGGCCAGCCTGACCCCCACTCCAGCTCTCCCAAGATGGACGGTGGAGCTCTCTGCCCTCATGTGGGGTTGGCCTTGGAATCTGGCAGCTCTGGTGCCCCCACAGGACAGTAGAGAACTCTCTCTGGGGAACCCCCTCTGTAGCCCAGCCATCATGGTATTGCAGGGTCTAGCCTGTGCCTGGCCCGGGGCCACAGGCAGCAGGCGCACAGGTGGGCGGTGGCATCACACAGACCTGCAGTCCCTCTACCTGGCCACCTACCAGGGGTGTGACCTTGGCACTTTATTTTCCTCCCTTAGTCTTTGTTTCTGTAAAATGGGGATAAATCTTACAGAATAGCTCCTGGCTCACTGGCGGCTGGGAAGATTACAGGAAATGTATGTGATAGGGTCCTGATCTCAGTGCCTGACTGATGGCAAACACCCAAGGAAGGACACCAATCATCACCATCATCACCACCATCACCACCACCATCACCAACACCATCATCATCTCCATCACTATCATCACCATCATCACCACCATCATCACCTCCATCACCAACACCATCATCATCACCATCACTATCACCACCACCACCACCATCTCTATCACAACCACCATCATCATCTCCATCACCACCACCATCACCATCTCCATCACCACCACCATCCATCACCATCATCACCACCATCACCAACACCATCATCATCACCATCACTATCACCACCACCACCATCATCTCTATCACCACCACCATCATCATCTCCATCACCACCACCATCCATCAACATCATCACCACCATCACCAACACCATCATCATCTCCATCACTATCATCATCACCATCTTCATCACCATCATCACCACCATCATCACCTCTATCACCAACACCATCATCATCACCATCACTATCACCACCACCACCACCATCTCTATCACAACCACCACCACCACCATCATCATCTCCATCACCACCACCACCACCATCACCATCATCACCACCACCACCTTCTCTATCACAACCACCACCACCACCATCATCATCTCCATCACCACCACCACGATCATCCATCACCATCATCACCACCATCACCAACACCATCATCATCTCCATCACCATCTTCATCACCATCATCATCTCCACCACCACCACCACCACCATCACCATCATCACCACCACCACCATCTCTATCACAACCACCACCACCACCATCATCATCTCCATCACCACCACCATCATCCATCACCATCATCACCACCATCACCAACACCATCATCATCTCCATCACCACCACCATCCATCACCATCATCACCACCATCACCAACACCATCATCATCTCCATCACCATCATCATCACCATCTCCATCACCATCATCATCACCATCACCACCACCACCACCATCATCTCCATCACCATCATTACCACCATCATCATCACCATCACTATCATCATCATCTCCACCACCATCATCTCCATCACCATCATTACCACATCATCATCACCATCACCACCACCACCACCATCATCTCCATCACCATCATCACCATCATCATCATCTCCATCACCATCATCACCACCATCATCACCATCATCTCCATCACCACCAGCATCACCATCTCCATCACCATAATCACCAGATTCTCATTAGACACTTTGTTGAAACTGTGTCTGTTGGCAGGAGGAGCAATCCACAGCACGTTTAAAACCAGGCCAGGTTCCCCGATGTTGGACTTGGCAGACCCCCTCTTACAGTAGCGTATCAAAGTCAAGGAGGCCCAGAGGGGGTCTGGTGCCAGAGTGCTCTGGGTCTGGAGGTGCTCGATAGAGTCTGGAGCAGGTGGGTGAATTTCAGCAACACCCTGCTCCCTCCCTCTCTCTGCAAAGGAGTCCCCATCTTGCATTCCAGCCGGGGGGTGATAAGAATCACTCATTTATGGCCTCCCTTCAAGAGCCCCCACAGGAAGTGAAGAAGTCCCTTCGGAGCCTCCAGTCCAGAAATAGAACATTTTCCCCTCGTGAGCTCAGTGTGTACCCAGCCAGAGGCAACGCCAGCCGGCCGTGCCAGGGCACCAGGGACACTGAGGTCCCTGGCTGGGGAAACGAGAGGCAGGATATGCCATGTCCCTGGTGACCCTGGCCGTGGCTGGAGCCCCCACTGTGGGGAGAGCGGAGGTTTTCATCCCCGAGGGATGTGAGATGGAGATGCTCCCCACCTGTCTCCCGCCCTGAAGCCACCTGCACCTGGAGCTCGGGTCCACCTTGGCTGATGACAGGATTTCATGAGGGACCCTCCTAAGGGAGTGGCTGTCACCCCTGTTTCTTTGCGACGGGCCAAGGCCAGGTGAGCTGAGAGCCACTTGCTGCACCCAGGCCTTGGCTGGGTCTCTGCCCACAGCTGATTTTCTGACACTGGACGTGGCTGCCACTCGAGCTGGGCACCAAGGGCCTGGTACAGGCTTCATGCTGTCTGCTCAACGGCCCAAGTGGCGCTGGGCGAGGAACAAAGGCCAAGAGATGTCACCAAATTCGTGTGTCCCTTCCACTACGTAGGGAGCTAACATTCAGGGTCTGGAACCCTCTGCCCAGGCCCAGGGTCAGCCTCCATGGTGTCTGGTCCCACTGGGCGCTGGACTACCTTCCTCCCTGCCCGCATGGATCTCGGGAGCTACACCCTGTGCTCTGACTTCTGGGGGGTTCAGTCTATGGGGACAAGTGAGGGACCGTGGGCAGGCCTCCTCCGTGTGTGTGGGTCCCTGCTCTTATCCTTCCTGCCTCCTGCTTCTCCCTCCTTGGTTCCTGATCCTGCTGGACCGCCGCCCGGGCTCCAGCCTTCTCGAGGTGGCCCTGGCACCCGGGTTCCGCGACACCGTCTCCCACTCTGTTCCTCAAGCTCAAGGGGTGTCGGTGCCCTTCTGTTGACACTGACCTGTGGTGCCTCCGCGGTGCCTGGTGTCCCCTCTCGCTCACCAGCTGGAGACCCTCCCACACTAAAGCCTTCCTGTGTGGATCCCGGGGAGGCGACTCTGTGCAGAACGGACCTGGGCTGGCAGATTGGCAGCCATGTGGGAGGGAGGAAAGGCAGCCCCCAGGCTGGCCACCACCTCGCTGCCCTCAAGTCCAGCTTCCTTCATGGCCATAGCACTACCCCGTTCTGCAGAGGGGAGACTTCAGGCTCTCGTGGTCACCAACGTGTTCACCTGCGTGGAAGCAGAGACAGGTCCACCCTGCCCTGCTGGGTGCCCCCGGCCGAGCCCTGGCCTCTGGCCCCTGCAGCCTCCCCAGGCCCTGCCCACCCGGCTCCCTCTGTCCCCACACAGGAGCAGGATTTGTTGTCCCACTCATCTGAGGAAAGCCAGTGCCTGCTGAGACCCTGGAGGACATGACTCCTTGTCACCTCCCGTCCCTAGGATTCCGACCGTTTGGAGCTCCTGGCCTCCCGGGCTGCACAGCGTGGCCTGAGCTGCCGTGCTGGCCCAGATTTATGGCCTTGTTATTACTGTGTTTTGGAGTTTTACAGCCCTGCGCTCCCTGGAGAATCCAAGTGCTTTCTCTAGGACATATCAGTCAGACGGGGAGGAAACATCCAGAACTCTGGGAACATCCTGTGTCGCCGCGGCTCCCGGCCCCAGGTACGGGCCTTTGTTTGCCGCGGGGGGAGGAGGAAACTGATAAAGGGCAGGGCTGGGGGAGGGCGGCGCGGCACCTCGGTGCCCGGTTTGTGCACCGTGACACATGTCCCCAGCTTCCTGAGCAAAACAGGCATCCCGCGGCCTCTGATGTGCAGCCAGAGCTCCCGCGAAGCGCGCGGAGCCCCTCTTAATGAGCCTCCCGCCCGCCAGGGCAGACTGCTGACTCCGCAAGGAGCCGACCAGCTCGCCAGTGGGGTCCAGCGGGCTTTGCCCTCCCAGAAACAAGGCCCCATTGTCCCGCTCCGCCCTCCCCTGCCGCCCACCCGCTCCCAGAATCCTCTGGGCTGCGGTTCTGCCTCAGCTGAGGCCTCAGTTCCGAGGGGCCAGGGCAGGAGGGAGGAGAGGAGGCGGAGAGGAGGTGCCGGCTGCAGCGAGCCTCGCTACCAAAGGCACCTTCTGTGAATAACAGCCAATGACTACAGGGCACAGAGTCCCCACGGTAAAGGGTAGGGCTGCTGGGGCGGCTCAGCGCTCCTTCTAGAACACTCCACAGTGTGGGATAGATCTCAATGAGCATCTAGCCGTTTTTTAATAAGAAAACGATGTCCAACTTTGCTTTCCTTGGAGAGCGTAGCCTGGGTGGGTGACGCTGGGTGCGTGGAGACGTGTAGTAGGACCGAGCACCAGCCCTGCTCGACTGCATCCTGGGGGGGTGTCAGCCAGCTGGGGAAGCCTCTCATCCCCCGGGGAGGGAGGAGCAGTCCTGGTGGAGACCTGCCCTGGGGCTGTGTCCCCCACGGCACTCACGGAGGGTGCTGGGCTCAGTGGCCCCAGCTGGGAAGGCCCGGAGGAGCCCCTCAGGCCCAGCGCACACCGTCTGGGCAAGAGGCAGGGGGATCCCTGGTGACCATGGCCAGGCCTCAGGGAGAGACCACGGCCATGTCCTTGTGCTCACTCCATAGCCCCACGGTCTCAGGCTCAGCCCCATGGTGGGCACTAGATGACAGGGACAGAGCCACCAGGGTCCCCACTCAGCCTCACGCGCCCAGAGGAGAGGCCACCGGCAGCTGCTTCCCAGACCCAAACCCAGCATCCTCCCCTAGAAACAGATGGGGCCTGAGCTCCTGCTGGCCACGCCCCTCTGACCACCCAGCTCCTGGCCCCCGAACCTGTCCAGGCAGCTGCAAGGCCCGGCCTGTGCTCTCAGGTACAGTCTCCCGTGTCCCTGGGGCCACCGCTGCTAAGGACACTCTGTGAGCACACGTGGAGGCCCCTCAGGGCTGGCACAGTGGGGCCCTTCATGACTCTGGATCAGGGGAGAAGGTGCCCCTTGGGGACAGACTCCTGTCCAGCCAGGAATGAACGGGAGCCTGGCACCGTGCAAAGTGCCAAATGAAGCCGGGTTCCACTGAGGTAGGAGCCTCCCCTGTGACAGCCACTGCAGACCCAGGATGTGTGTCCAGCGGTGAGTGCCCAGTCCCCCGAGCAGGGACACAACTCGACACCACTGCTTCCCGCACAGGGACTGGCCTTGTCCCCCTCCTGCGAGAGGGAGGCTGAGGTAGCACCTGATCCTGCTCAGAGGACCTGTGGCTGCTGTTCCTTCTTCCTGGATTGCTTTTCCATGTGGTCATTGCACAGCGGCCAGCGGCAGGCATGCAAAGAGCTTACAGCCCAGGGCTGGGGGGAAGGAGCCTGGCTGTCCTGGAGCTACCCCAAGTGGAGGGCCCGGGGGAGATGTCCAAGTCCACTTGCCCCATGGCCCAGCCTGGAGCCTGACCCCCCAGATGCTGGGAGAAAGGGACCTTGACCCGACCCTGGTCCAGCTCCAGCCCACACAGCTTGTCTGACCCAGAGGGCGGCCGGCACAGGGAGACAGCTTCCTTCCCCAGCGAGACGCTCCGCTCCGAGGAGGGCGGCGGGCACCAGCTGACCTCCCTGAGGACCTGGTGCCCAGGAGTCCCTCAGGAGCGCCTGGTGGGCGGCCACCTTCCCAGGTCAGGACACACGGTGGCGGGGCTTCGGGAGACTGGGACCGAGGGTGGGCTGGTGACAATGAGGGGCGGGAAGCAGTGGCCCGTCCTGCTGGGTTCACAGGGCCTTCTGAGGAGAAGGAAGGGAGGGGGGGACGGAGGGAAGTGGGGCTGGGGGTCCTGGGTGCTGGGGATGCTGGGCCAGTGGCCTGGTCAGCCGTCCTGTGCATGGGGCCTGCCCAGCCAAGACTCTGCTTGCTGGGGGGGAGGAAGGCTGGGAAGGTGCCCGAGGCGGGCCTGTGTGCCCATGTGGCGTCCAGGCTCTGCCGTGTCCAGGGAGCTGGACATGCCCCAGCCCCACCTGGCACACACCTGACGGGGTCCACAGTCAGACAGACCCGGTTCTCAGGCTTGGGGGTCAGCCACGCCCTGTGACCCTGACCCTCCCTCTCCCTGGACACTGGACCAGTTGACCAACATGCTCCCTGCCCTGGAGGACCCTGCACCTGCACCTGAACGGCCCGGCCAGTACTGGGGCCACCCCCAACCCTGACCGTGCTGAAGCACTGGCTGCTCATAGGGTCCCCTTGGGAGGAGTGTGACCAGGTGACGGGCTTCACGGAGGCTTTGCTCCCAGGTGGTCTGGCCCCACCTGGCCTGGCTGGGTCACCTCCCCAGCCCTACCTGGGCCAAGGGCTTCCGCCCCTTCCCCGTCCTCCTTGGTGGACTCGGGGAAGGTCTTCTCAGGTTGCCGGACAGCGGCTGAGGCCTCTGGTGGAGGGTCCTGCCCAGCCGCTAACCCACCGCCCACGGCCCACCGCCTGCTGAGAAGCCTCTGGAAGTGGGTGTGGAACCCCTTCCCTCTGCCGTGACGGGCAGCGAGCCCTGCCCAGCAGACACTGCACGCCAGCAGGACAGGAGGACAAGCCAACAGGACCAGGGACAAGACAACACGGGGCCAGGAGTGTCGAGGGCCAGGAGTCCCGGAAGTGAGGGCCGTTTTGACATGTTGGTGGAACTGCAGACCCCGGCGTGACCAGGGCTTTTTAAATACACCCAGGGAAACGCGCACTTCCTACCTGGCCCTTCTACGGCTTTTCTCCACCTGGACATCCTCGTGACGGTGCCCACCAACAGGGATCACGAGGCATGGGGGCCACCTCCCTCCTGCCCAGGGTCGAGAGCAGGGCCACGGCCACCTCAGTGCTGGTCATCCCCCAAGCTCCCACGGCCTCTCCAGCTCTACCCCAGCCTTGGCCACAATTTTCCACTGACTTATGGGACCAGTGTCCACTCCCCAGCTGGACCAGGACCCCCAGGGCAGGAGCGTGGGCCGGTGGAGCCCCCCAGCCTGCCCAGCCTCACCTCCAGCCCCTCTCTGCTCCTTCCCACGGCCTTCCTGGGGCGCCCTGGGGCCCTGGCTGGGGACCCCACGCTGCCCGTTGATCAGCCCTGGGCTCTGTTAAAGCATCTGTGAAAACCGCGGCTGAGACTGGCCTCGGGAGAGCGCCTCCCTCCCGCAGGGGACGGGCAAAGTGTGCCAGTCCTTCCTGCCGCTCACAGGAGGGCCCACGGGCCTGACCAGGGGACAGGGCTGCTTCAGGGTCCAGCTGGCCTGCCCAGGACTGGAAGGGCCAGGAGATGAGCAGGAGGGAAGGCGCTGGCCTGGGGCACGTCAACAGTGCCTGGAGGGAGCAGAGCCTTGACGTTCAGGCTGGCCCTGCCCAGTCCACTACAGCCAGGGGACAGGACCCTGATGCTTTCAGGTCCAACTTCCCAGGCCACTCTGGGAGTGCAGGGGCCCCGTCCTGGCACCCCAGCCCGAGTGCCCCAATCTAGGTAGGGTGAGCTTCTGGTCTTGCCTTGCTGGTCCTGCCCAGACCCACCCAGTGGGCATCGCCACAAGGTGTAGGGAAAGGGCCTTGAGATGTGCGACTCTGCCGGAGCATGGCAGGACCCTCCGCCAGGCCTCGGGGCCTTTGCACCTGCCAGCCCCTCAGCCGGCATCCCTTTCTCCAGGTCTTCCCTCGGCCACCTTTTTCCTATTAACTCAGATGTCATCTACTCTTACAAGCTCCCGATCACACACTCTGGAGCGTGTGGCCCTGACGTCACCCCCTGGGCATGCACGTACACACACTCTCATGTGACCCCTGTGCACACAGACTCACTGCACATGCTCACTTGCACACACATGTGTACCCCACCAAGGCTATGTGTGCACAATACATACAGCCAGGGTTAGAAGGCCCTGGGAGCAGGGTCACGGGACCCTCTGTGTACACAGGCCACAGCTGTGAGGCCAGCCACCAGCACCAGGCCACCCCTGTGCCACGCACTATGCCAGGGGGAGACCTCCGTCCACCCTCAGGGCTGCCCATGAGCGGGCACTGCTGTCACCACCCACAGTCCAAGCGGCACGGACACCCAGGGAGGGTGAGTAAATGAGCCAAGATCACAGCTCTGAGCGGGAGTGACCAGCTTGGCAGATGACGGCCTGGACACAGGCGTGGCTTGGACCTTCTACCCCTCAGCGCTGTGGGTAGCCATCGTGAGACAGGACGGACCCCGTGCCGACCCCCCTGGCCACGGCAGAGCCAGGTTTTGTAGGTGGCAGATCCAGTTTGGGGGCTCCCTGTGCAAAGGCCCGAGGCCTGGGGCTCACCAACGTCACAGTGGACCAGCCTCTCCTCACTCTGCCCCCGCACTCGGGGCTCCTGAAGCCTGGGGGGAGCAGCCAGCCGCTGGGGGTGATGCCAGGACTGGACATCCCCGGCCGCTCCCAGGCTGGCTGCTGACTGTGCAGTGGGGACGTGGGTCTCACGACGGAGCCAGCACCACCTTCTGGTCAGGTCTCCTGCCACGGGCAGCCCCCGGGCCACACGGCCACCACCTGTCATCCCTCACGCCGTCCAGCTCCTCCTTCCTCTCAGCCCGCAATGTCCACTTCAGCCTTTCTTCCCGCCCTAGGAGAGGAGAAGCACCCAGCACCTCTTCTCGGGGGCCCCACACTCTCCCTGGACCTGAAGCTGCAAACCCAGCTCAGCCCTCCGAGTTGTCATCCTGGGCTGGCCCCCGGCCCCATGCGCCTCGGAGTCCCTGATGCTTCATGGACAGAGCCCACAGCTGCTCCAAACAACCCGGCCTCCATTCCCACCCACATTCAGAGGGCACACAGGCAGCCAGTCTGACCCTGAGATGGCCAGGCCTCCGTGAGCCTGCTGCCAGGAAGCTCCCCTGCAGGACAGGAGGCAGAGGACAGTGAGGGACCCTGCTGTCTCACGTGCCCTCCATGCCTGGCACACACCGCCCTTTCTCAGCGGCTAGAGCTGTTGGAACACGGTGTGCGCACAGGCAGGACTGGCCGGGACCTCCCCCTGGCCTCCTGGCTGTCCCTCCACTGTGAGCACCAGGCCGCTGCCCATGCTCTGGGCCTGCAGAGTGTCACCCCGTCCTCGTCCTCGTCCTCCAGCACTAAGGCTGCACTGGATGAGGACATGGGTGCAGAGAGATCTCTCCTTGGGGCCCTCATGGAGCTCTGCAGATGCCACCCCTCCACCTGTGCTGCCGCCCAGCCTGCCCAGGCCTGGGGGCCAGACCGCCCTGCCCCTCTCCCACACCCCACCCCATGCTCACAGGCTGGTGCTGGGCTCGGTCCAAACTGGTGCAGAAAAGTTACATGAGACCTCTGGTTGGGAGGTGACGGCAAGTGGGCACGAGCCCTGTGCACAGGACGCCTGAGTGTCCCAGGCATCATGAATAGCATCATCAGAAGATGTGCATGTGAGCATGTGTGTGCGTGTGACACACCCGTATCCACGTGCACAGGCCTCGCCCAGCAGCTAGAGCAGGGCTCTGGAGACCATGGCCTCCACCCCTGTGCTGCTTCCTGCTGGTGACCGTGGCAGGCCGCCTGCCTTCTCTGCCCCCTGGCCTGCAACGGCCAGGTGGTAACGCCACACGTGGTCTCCCAGGCGCACCTGAAAGGACAGGCAAAGGGGAGCCTCCCACTGGCCGCGGCGCACGTCCAACACTGTCACTGAAGGTGTCCCCACTTTACAAAGCTCGAGACATCGGACACGCTCTTTGGTTTTCAATGGAACAGCAAGGGCTCCTTGGCGAGGGGCAGGGTCCACCGCCAGGATGCCCGAGAAGGTCCGTGGGCACAGCGGTGAGCGTGGTGCCTCTGCTGCGGCACCCGCACCACAGTGGGCTCCCAAGACCCGCTTCCTCCCAGCTCGTCCCTACGGAGCCACGGGCTCTGTGTTCAGCTCCCAGGGACCAACACAGCAGCACATCCCAGCACCTCTCCCCTTGCCCAGTGAGTGAAAGAGGCCAGAGAGGGGGGTGACACCCTTGTCCCCCAATACGAGGTGGCAGGGCCCGATGCAAGTCAGCACCCAGCCCAGGCTCCGGCCACTCCCTACGGCCTTCCTTCCCCTCACAGTCTCCTTGGACAGTTGGGGATCCTGCGGCTCCTGCTCCTTGTGAGATGCAGAAACCCAGGCCCCAGGTTGCGCAGATGGGGGAGCCCCAGGCCATGCGCAGATGGGGGAGCCCCAGGCCACCGGCAGCTGGCAGTCAGCCCAGGTGGCTCCATACAGACCCGTCCCGCCCCCGCAGGCCGGCTCCAGAAGGGGGGTTTCTCCAGCCGGGGCTTGTGCACTGGCCCTGGCTGGTCCCAGCAGGTTCCCCGCCTGCCCTGGGCCCTCAGCACAGCTCCTGGCCCTTCCCAGACTTGGGGGGAGGGTTGAAAGATGCCTGCGCTTCTGGCAGAGCCCCCAGCGGGGTCCTCAGCAGCCCCCAGTCTGGCCAGTGCTGAGGTGATTAGTGGGCATGACGGCGGCCAGCTGCTCGCTCGGCCCGGAGACAGAGCAAAGCTGCTCCGTTACACTCCTGGACGATCCCCGCGTTCTGCTCCGGAATCACCAGGGCAGCCAAACCCCAGGAATCTCTGTCTGCTTGAAGGGATCAAATCCACCATGTCGCTGCCCACGCTCGGGTCCTGGAAGGTCTCTTGGACACGGTTTAGGCTGCAGCTTCTGGATTTGATTACGAAGAAATCAGCTCCCCATCTCAACCCTCCTCTCCGCCCTGGGCTGCTGGACTGCGCGCCTGGCCGGCTCTCAGCAGCTCAGGTGTTCCTTGCAGCCACCAGGCTGACCAGCAGCCCACCTGGATAGTGCAGGAAGAGAGACGCAGGACCTGCCAGGGCCCCAGATTGTCACCGCCAGGTGGCTTAGAGCAAGAGAGTGCACTCTCTCTCGGTCTGGAGCCCGAAGTCCCAAGTCAAGCTGCAGGCAGCCGCGCTCCCTCCAGAGGCTCCGCGAGGCTCCTGCCTGCACCTTCCGCTCCTGGTGGCTCCTGGTGGCTCCAGGTGTCCTTTGGCTTGTGGCCACAGCGCTCCTCCTCTGTCTCCGTCTTTACCTGGCTTCTCTCTGAACCCCTTCTGAGGATGCCGTCTTTGGGTCCAAAGCTTGCCGGGTCCCCCAGGACAATCACCGAGGTCCTGGATGTAGTCGTCTGTGCAGGGACCCCACACATGAGAAGCTGGAGGGGAGACCTGAGGGGCGAGCCCCACCTGGACACGTAGCATGCCCCCCCCCCCCCGCACTCCCTGCAGGAGCAGGCGGGGCCCTCGCCACCCACGACCCTGAGCACTGGCGGCGCTCTGGGCCCTGGTAAAGCGCCTCCCGGCCCTGGAATCGGGCACCTGCTCCTTGTAATTCTCCAAGAGGCTGGAGCAGAGGCTCACCCAGGGTCACCTGGCCAGCAGGTGGCCAAGCTGGGCTTGCTCTAGTGTGGCCAACTCTGAATGCTGGCCACGTCACCCACCAGAGGTCACCCACCTGAGCTGAGCTGGGTTTGCCAAGCGGCCCTGGCTCCCAGCCACATCGGTCCCAGGAATGCCTAGTTATGTCTGTCCTGGAGCCACCAAGAGGCCTGGGCCCGCTGCCGCCAACCCTCCTACTTCTCTGTCCTCAAGCAGATGGGTAACATGGGTGGATGGGGTGGGTAGAGGCCTCAGCCCCGCACTGAGTCAGCCACTGTCACCCTGGGTCCCCTCCACGGTGCCCGAGCTCTCTGGCGCCAGCGTCCCCTCTCCACCCAGCTGCTCTCTGGTTTCAGTGAGGCACGTAGTGGGTGGATGGGGGACGAGGACGGCAGCTTTGCCTCATGAGCAGCCGCACTCGGGGACAGGCTGGGAAGTCCACTGCTGAGCGGCGCGGGGCTCTGATGGCCTGCCAGGGGTGATAGCCAGGCCTGTTTGCTTTGCCTTATCTGGGTGTCCTGCACCAACCTCCCTGTGTCCCTGTCCCTGTGGAGGTTATCAGTCGGCAGCGACCGTGGCCTTTCCCACGCCACCATCTGTGCCCAAGACCGAGGCCCCTCCCAGCAGAGCCCCGTCTTCCAGAGTCGTTCCATCAGCCCTTTGCCGGGGGCTGCAGAGCTGCTCTCCAGGAAGGGCCCAAGGTGGCGAGCAGGAGGGACCCCTGGACACCTCCTCCAGCTGACGGCACACAGAGGCCCCTGGTCCCAGCCGGCCAGCAGCAGAGTGCCCGGGACCTGAACAACGGGCACTCACTCTCACACCCACTGGGCTCCAGGTGCAGGAGCCGAGGCCCAGGTGGGGCGGGCGGGTCCTGGAGGCTCCCAGGCACCTGCTCCGACCTCTGCAGCTCTGGGCGGCCGCCGCTTTGTGTCCCTTGACTTGAAGACCTTGACCTGGACCTCTGCCTTCTCCGCATGGCTCCCGCTGGGCACCGTGTCCAGACGGCCCCTCGCCATAGTCACAGTCACACCTATTAGGGCCACACTACTGACCTGGTCTGATCTTGGTTACGTCCACAGGGACCCACAGCACAGACGGGCGGTTACGGCTCCCACAGCTCCAAGCTCTGCCCCACCCGGGTCAACCAAAGCCGCTTGTCACCAGAGGCCGGGTCCCAGCGGGAAAACAGGAGGGGCCCAGGCACCCAGCGGTCCCTGTCCTCTGGAAGACCCCCCCTCCTGGTCCACAGCTCGCCCTCAGCCCAGGCTGGGACCAGAGCCCGTGCCCACCTCTGCCAGGTGGAGTGCGATCAGAGGCTGGGCCCAGGCTGAGCTTGGCCCTCAGGGTTCTGAAGTGGTGCCCACGGTCCTGTGCTTGGTTTTGGCCTCACAACCCCAAAGGGTGCCTGGGCCATGCTCCTCCCGGAGGAACCCGAGGCTCAGAGGGAGATCCAGCTGGTCAACAAGGCCCAGCTGGCCGGGGTGGCGAGGCATCCAAACAAAGTGCATCGGCACTGCAGTCTGCGGGCCCAACAGTGCCACCCGGGAAAAGCCAGAGACCTGTGCCCCTTGGTGTAGACGGTGAGGGACACACTTCTCGGGGATCAGAAGCTCCCAGGGAGCTCTCAGGAGCAGCTCCACCAAGGAGCATGCGCCTAGTTCAATTCCAGCTCTCACCTGCTCGCTGTGTGGCTGGGGCAAGTCTCCTGACCTCTCTGCGCCTCCGTTTCCTCGTCTGAAAACTGGGCGTGGAAATAGCAGCAGTTTGTCCTGGGACATGAAGGGGAAGGAGCCAGGCTCCCCTGGGCCTGCAGAAGTGCAGTGCTCACCCTTGAGAGCAGCTTGCGGCTCTGGCCGAGGTCGGCTCAGTGGCCCCGAGCTGCTCTACCCTGATTTATGTCCACGGTGAGCCTCGTCCCCTCCCTGCCACAGACCCCGACATCTTACTCTCAAAGCCTGTCAGAGCCACTAGAAAGGCGATAAGTCTCCGGCCTTTGCCGCCCTCCCCCTCCTCCCCGTGGAGACCCCGCTGTTGGAAACGTGTCCGGCCTGTGAAACTGAACCCCGGCTCGCCCCGAGAAAGTGGCGGCCTCTGCAGCCGCCATGGCCTTATCTGATTGGAAACCCATACCCGCCTTTCCTCGCCCCAGGCTCTGGGGAGAGTTTTGCAGGAGGAGCTTGGCCTTGATCTAATCGGGGTTCGCCCCCAGGACAGGCAAATGTCCCCAGAGGGGCCAGGTGGAGCCACAGCGCCCGGAGGAAAATCAGGGGACAGAAAGGAGAGTCGCAGACCCCCGACCCAGCCACCAGCCCCCGCTCTGGATCTGTCTTGCCACAGGTTTGGGGCAATGACGACAGTCCTCTCTTATTCTCCGGGAAAGGACATTACTGACTTATATAAAGAACAGCCCAAGGGTGGATCTGGGTCTTCAGGGGTGGCTTGCTCCAGCGTTCAAATACTGCCTCCAGAAACTGACTCCCTCGGGGCCACTGGGCCCCATCTAGGCTCTGCCTTGGACCTCATGTGGTCAGAGGTGCTGCCACAGCTCCTGGCTCCACATCACTCCAGCTCTCCCTGCAGCACAGAAAGGTGAAACTCTGTCCCAGCCAGAACCCCCAGGCGGCTGCACTGGTCTGGCTCAAATCTGCACCTGGCCAGGTGAAAGATCTTTGCTGGGCTCAGGCCCCCCAAATTCTGCTGGCCCCAGAGAACTTGGACTCAAAGGGGTCGCACAGGAAGTCAACGCAAGCTCAGGCGCCTGGGCGTTGGGACAGGGAGGCAGACCTCAGAGCGGCCGGAGAGGTAGCAGCCGCAGCTCCTCCACACGGCCTGCTGGGGCTGCGCTGCTGGGCACTGCAAGGTGAGTGTCCCCGGGACACAACTCACAATGCGAGCCCACCCCCAGCTCACAGTACATCCTGTCCGGCAGGCTGCAGGCCCGGCAGGCGCGGCCACGGGGAAGTGCACCTGAGCGTCCTGCCTCTGTTGCAGGAGAGCACCACACACCCCACCCATGGAGGAGCAGAGCGTGCCCAGAGCCTGAGGTCCAGGTGGCGGCAGCCCGCTGCCCGCGGCTCCTCCCTGCACCCCCAGCCCTGCTGCTCGCGGTCCTGCCTCTGCTTCTGCACCTGGTCCCCATGGGATCCACCTTTCCCTTGTGGACACTCTGCCTGCACCAGGCCCCGCAGGGTCACCCAGGATGACTGTGGATCCTTCACTCACCACACGGCAAGGACCCTGTTCCAACAAGGAGACGGGTGGCAGGGGTTCGCACAGATACCCGGGGGGCACTTTTGGCCACACGTCAGGGAGGAAATAACGGCTCTGCAGACGGGCGCAGATCTTGTCTATACAGACAGAGCCACTGCTGCCGGGGACAAGCCCTAGTCCATGGAGCTCCTGGTCCATGGAGCCTCCTGCAAGGACCTTTGAGGCCACCAGGCCCCAGCTGCTCCTTAGAGCTCCCACCCACTTCCCCAGGGGCTTCTGTGGACCCAGGCACTCCCTGAGGAAGCTAAGATTCAGTTGTCCCCAGAGGCCGCGTGTAGGGGACGCTGTGCCCCCACGGCTCCCAGTGCTCCCTGAGTCCCTGTCGGGAAGCCATGGCTGGAAGGCACACCAGCTGAGCCTTGTGCTCTCCAGCCTGGCGCTCGGGCTCCCGCAGCACCCGCGGCCCTCCAGGGAGCATGCCGCGAGCTTGGGGCCGGCCGGGGGCGCAGTGAAGAGGAGGGACACTCTCTCTGCCTCCGGGGACTCAGAATCTGGAAATAGAAGGTGCCTAGTGGGACCCAGGTGACCTGCTAGACGTGACTTCAACACCGCGGCGGTGGCTTCAGGGTGCAGACGGGTGTCTTCTGTGCCACAGCTGGGGGCGTCTATGTCATCGACAGACAGGTGGCTTCTAGAGCAGGCGCCAGTCTCCCCAGGCTGGAGGCTGAAGTCCCGGCCAGCGTGGCCAGCGTGGCCAGGTTCCAGCAAGGGCTCTTCCCCGCTGTGTCCTCACAGGCGCCCTCTGGGCACAGCCACCTTCTTGTAGGGCACTGATGCCACTGTGGGCCCCCAGTGACTCATCCAGGCCCCGCTGTCCCAGGGCACCACCTCCAATGCCCCGTGTTGGGAGGTCAGGCCAGCAGCACAGGGACCGTGGGGCTGCCCACACCCACAGGAAACGGGTCAGCACCACAGCATTAGCACAACCCGTGACCATGCAGACGAGAGTCACAGTGTTTGTAGGCAAGGGTCGCGGCACTGGAGCCACGCATCCGGCCACTTAGGTTGGGGAAACTCGCAGCCGGCCTGGTGTCCGAACACACCTCGGGTGGCTTCTCCTTCAAGAGGACTCTCTCAGGTGTCCTCTGGGTGCGGCCAAGCGGCAGACGCCCTTGCCCGTGGCCCCTCGGGACTCCCAGAGGACAAAGCCCAGGGGTGAGTCACCGGGAGCCTGGGACGCCCAGCTGCAGTCTCGTTTGCGAGCACCCAGCTGCCTGGTGATTGACAGGCGGACACGCGGTCCAATCCATCACGAGGCCTGAGCGCGGAGACAGGTCTGTGCGGAGCTGAAACAGATGTCAGCACAGGAGGGTGTTGAAGGGGACGCGGAGGGCCAGCGGCCCGTGTCCTGTCCATGTTCCAGACGTCCGCTGACCCTGGTGGCTCTCCGTAAATAAGTAACTAAATGCTCGAGTGTTTTGGCATCCGGGTGCCTATGGTAAACAAATCCCCAATTTTTCAGAAAAATGAAACATGCACTCTTTCCTCCTTGGTACGTTGGCGTCATCGGCCGTGGGGCTAAAGGTCACTCTCAGCAAGCCTCGGTCTCATCACTTTTAAGTCACAAAGAAGACCCTGGCCCGGACACCAACAATCAGCCCTCTGTTCGCCGGGCATCAAGAACAGGTCTGAAGCCCCTCCAGAGACGTCGGCCCCATGTGACCGACATTAAGGCAAGCTCTGAGTTTGGGAGTGAAGCGTGTCACACGGACGTTCCCCAGCTCCTCCTGAGGGATTCCCGGCTGAGGACGCTGGACAGTCCTGGGCCGACCAGAGAGCCAGACCCAAAGGCCTGTCGGCAGTGTGAACGAGGACGTCAGGCCACACGACTCCGCTATCCAGCTGGGGAGACCTGGACGGCTGTGGGGGTGGCTTTCCCAGGTTGACCCTAGACTGGACGCTTGGGATCTCCTGGAAACCTGACCACTCTGTGGTGAGAGGTCAGTCCCGCCCAGCTCCGGGGATCTCCGGCTCCAGGCATCTGTGTTCCCAACTCTCTCTCAGTGACATGGACCACACCCGGGGGGTGACTCCGAAGCCAACCCAGGACTGTGAGCAGCCACCAGGGCTCAGGGGTCCTAACCACAGGGCAGGAAAAGGACCCTGGAGGCCCTGGGCCATCAGCAGTGTCCTTAGCAGCCCTCCCTCAGAGACTGGCCAAGACGCAGCGCTGAACAGTTCAAGTCCTGCCCGTGTCCTGGCCTGGTCTCTGCAGAATGGGCCACGTGGGAGCCCTGACACGGCAACGAGCTAAAGGTCAGCTCACCCAGAGCCCTGTCCCCGGGTCCCGTGGCACGTGCTGATAAGAGAACGGGAAACAGTCCCAGAGACACAGGGACAGGCCAGGTGACGTCGGAGGCGGAGACCGGGGAAGCAGCCACAAGCCAAGGACCCCTGGAGCCACGGGAAGCTGGAGGGGCCAGGAAAGAGCCTTTGGAGGAGGCACAGCCTGCCTCGCCCAGCCCAGCCTCCGGATCCCGAGAATCCATTTCTGCTTTAAAAAGCCACCTGTGTTCTGGGGCCACGGCAGCCCCAGAACATGGACCCAACTAACAGGTCACCCCCAGGCCCACCGGGCACCCCTTGTTTAAGGTCAGGAGAAATTTCTCCAAACACCAGAACGGCCCTGCTCCGACGCAGAGACCAGGAATGATCCTCAACGTTGGTCACCTACCCAGCGTCGGCCTCACCATCCCTGCAGGAAGCCAGTCTGCAATCCTGGGTGCTGCCCCAAGCCAAGGCACCCAGGCGCTGGCCCTGCGCACAGCCGGGCCTGCTCCGGAGACTCGCACCCTGCCACACCCCGTCCCCAGTCCCAGCCAGCTGCAGAGGGTTCCGGATGCCAGACATGGTCGCTACTGTCACCAGGGGTGAAGGTCCTCTAGGGCCTGTGCCCTCCACTCCACCTGATGGATGTGGGCGCCAGCCAAGTCCACAGCCCCTGTGCCCACCAAGGGGCAGAAGCAGCGCGGCGCCATGGCCGAGAGCCTGCGTCAGCCCCACCAGCTGAGTGGGAACACAACCCCCACCACGGACTAGAGGCTGGGGCGCCATGAGGGTGGGCTAAGCTGTGTGAGGGTGGGCTGGGGTGCCATGAGGGTGGGGCAAGGTCTCCCCTCCTTGGAGCTGAGTCTCGTCTTCAGAGGGGGACGGTGACCCCCTGTTGTGGGCATGGAGGGACAGCAGGCTTGACACTCCAGAGGAGAGGCAGTGGGTGGGACAGCACTTGAACTTCCTTCTGTCCCTCGTCTCCCGTGGCCAGCTGTGGCACTTCTGGGCAGTTTGACTAAAACCATGAGGCCTTTGGAGTCCAGGGGAAGCAGCAAGTAGGCTGGTTGGAGAGGGGCCTTGGCTGTGACCCTCCTGGGACATGCGTGCTGTCCACTGCGTGGGCAGGGCCAAGGGGCAGGAACACCTCTGGAGACAGAGGGGAGGGGCAGGAGAGTAGGTAGCATCCCTGGGGCTGGGGCGGGGGCTGGAGGAGAGAGGCCCAGGTCCCTGAGGCCGGGGACTGACGGGAGGAGAGCGCAAGGTCCCCGGGGCTCCGGGTGCGCAGCGCTGCTCGGTGCCTCGCCTTCTCCACGCAGCCCTGTCCCCCCCACGCCCACCAGTGGAGCCCGGGCCCCTGATGCGTACTTCAGACCTGGCTTCCCTGCTCGCTCACCACTCACCCTTCACCATGGCCACCCCCACCTCGACCCCATGGTCCCCGTCCCAGTGCAGGCCAGGCACTGGCCTTCAGCTCAGACCCCTTCCCAGAGCCTTCTCACCTCCTCTCTGGGTGCCCAGAGCCCCACCTTAATGCCCCTGCAGCCCCAGGGCTCAGCTCAGTGCCTGGCACACAGTAGGTGCTCAGCAAGTTGATTCAATCGCCTCACTGCACCTGCTGTGGCCCGGCTGCCCAAGGCCCAGGACTCAGCAGGGAGCAGAGAAGGCCAAGATCTCTGACCTCCCACGCACCATCCCAGTGGGGGGCGGGCAAGAAAAGTACGTGGGACGCGTCTTAGAGCTTGTCAGGGGCCAAAGGGACAAGGGAAGCCGGGAAGGGACGTCGAATGCTGGGGCCTGGAGAGTTGAAAATCCCAAGAGTGGACCAGAGGGGCCGTCGGACTGTGGACCCCAGGCCACGGAGGGAGCTAGTTCTGCAGACAGAGATGGATGGACAGATGGATGACTGACCAAGGAATGGGGGAGGGGGAGGGAGGGGGAGAGGGAGGAGGAGGGAGGGGGAGGGAGGGAGGGAGGGTGGGGGAGGGAGCTGCGTGCAGGCACGGGTGGTGGACGAGGGATGACGGACGGATACTTGGCTTCGTCACCTCCCTGAATCTCAGTCCCCAGAACTCAGCCTGCCCCTCGCCGTGGCCATCCTCGCCTGGAGGGGGTCGAGCAAGGGGCCTGGGGCTCACTCCTGAGGGTCTGGAGCTCCTTCTCCGCCCTGAATCCCATTTTCTGCTGCTTATTTTGAAACCAGTTCCAGTGGCCCGTGCCCAGGAGGGCGGACAGGGCTGGGGAGTTTGCAGTAAGAACGTTGAGACCCTGCGCCCCCCGCGCTGAGGGCCGGTGCTCTCCCGCTTCCTCCCCAGCCTCCTCCTGGATTCCCTAAGCTCCTATTGTGCGTGGGGGACGTTTCAGAGTCTGACAGGAAACTGTCTTGAGAACGGAAAGCAGGACTTCTGAAGCGAGGGTGTGAAGGAGACGCGTTGGTCCTGGTGACACTTGGAAAAACCAGGACCAGGCGTCTCGGCTACGTCTTCGGACCAGAGTGAGTTGGTTCCAGGTGGGCTCGGGGGGGAGCAGAAGGGGGACCCAGCGCCTGACGTCAAGCAGGAGGGTGCCTCTGGGAGTTCAGGAGAACCTCAAGGCCACACGGCCCCCGAGACAATCAGTCGGTGGTGACAGCCACCGTCCCCGGCCTGGGAGCCCCGCCAGGGCCCCGAGGCTACGTGGGGGAGCTGACTCGGCCAACCCAGGGTCCCTCGTGCACAGTGGTCAGGACGGAGGATACGTCCACTGCCTGGGAAACGGTGGCCACCTTTACCTCAGAGCAGGCGCCAGCCCCCATGGCTACAAGCTGGAGCCCAGAGAACATTCTGGAGGACTCGAGGGGGCTGCATGCCCTTGGCCCCCAGGGGGACGGACCCCAGTTCCTCTTCCCTGGAGTCGGGCTGGACCAGTGGAGGCTGCAAGTCTCCAGCCCTGCGAGGCCTCACATCTGCTCCCAGGCCTCCAGGGAGCTGGGGGACCCCCACAGCCGTCCAGGGGCCAGCTGAAGAGTCTTGGGAGAGGCTTGTCGCCACCCAGGGTCCCCGTCTACCCCACAAACCTTCAGGGGTGGTCAGTGGTCACTCGGCAAACCACTCTGTGGGGCCAGCAGGACAGTCCTGGACTCGGGAGGAGCAAGTCCCGGGGCCTTCAGTTCCACTAACGCCAACAGCAGATCGGCGGGTGGAAAAGGCCGCGCCCGTGGCTTGAGCCAGGGCCAACCCGGTCCTCAAAGTCAGCTGACCTCCAAGCCGGGCGACGGTCCACACCAGGGTGTCACGGGCTCCACGTTGAAGGGTGCAGCTGCGGCGGGCAAGTGTCGGCAGGCTGACCCGGGCCAAGCTGGGGCACAGAGCGGGCCGGGGGACATGGCGCCCAGGGCTCTCAGGACAGGGTGACGGGCCCACCTTTCTGGGCCTCTGTCTCAGGCAGCATGGTCAGCGTCCGCGTCTGGAATCAGACTTCCCCAGCACTGCCCATGACCAGAGAGAACGTGGGCATATTGCACGGCCCACTGGAGCCTCCGCTTTTACATCTGAGGACAAGATGTACCAGTCTTGCTGACCAGAATTCACCAAGGCCCTCCACAGTGGTCCTGACAAGTCAGTCCTCTCTGCAAGGGGTTTCAGGTGGAGGTTGAGGGTAGAGGCTGAAGTAGAGGTTGGGAATGGAAGCTGAGGGTGGAGATTCTGGGTAGAGGCTGAGGAGGAGGCTGGGGTGGAGGCTCGGGACTCACTGACACCCCGTTTGACAGCCCCCGCCTTTGTTGTGGATGGGTTCTCCCGCCCACCATGGTCCTCCCCTCTGGTGGTCGTGCAAACTGAATGGCCAACATACGCTGTTACCAGTCTACGCAGAATGGTTCTCCCTCACAGCCTCCATCCTAGGCTCACTACTTGCTGGACAAGCTGCCCTGACTCCTGACCAGTCCACTTGCCCGTGAGCAGGAGAGCTGGAGGCTGACGTCAGCTTACGAACCCTCAGCGGTCGACCTCCGTCACTGGTGGGGAAGTCGAGGCACGAGACGCCAAGTGGTCAGCTCCTGGTCACGGGGCTGCGAGTGCAGAGCCAGGGTCCAGGCCGGACAGTCTGGCTCCAGGCTCTGTCACCAGGGCCGTGCAGCGGGGACGGGGGACGCACACCCACCCGGGACCTCCATCCTGGCAGCAGGTCCTCAATCATCTGGCGACAGACGGATGGGGACGTCGCTGGAAGCAGAATCCATCTCTTTTACGACCGTCCTGACGTGTTTATGGATCCCGGGGTGTGGGCGGGGGCGGGCGGGGGTCTTCCGGCCACCCCTGCCCCCGGGCCGGGCCAAGTCCAGCCCCTGCAGGAGAAGGAGGGAAATGACCCATTTTGAAGGTCTCTGCCCCGACCCTGCGGACTTTCAGACGTGGCCCAGAGGCCGAGGCAGAGGGCAGGGTGAGAGGTCTCTGCTGGACACTGGCTGCCCAGGGGCCTGGGCTTGGCCTGGGCGCCTGCCTCCACCTACCGGCTCCAGCTGGGTTCCGTTCCCAGGCACAGCTGCAGGGCGCCCTGTGGGGAAGGAAGCCCTGGATACTGACCCCTCCGGCAGCCCAGAGGCCTGGTGTCTGGGGCCAGGCCACCCCCGTGTTGTCCAGGGAGGTCCTCATGTCCAGCACACACTGGGCTCTGGGGCGAGACCCAGGAAAGTCCAGTCCCTGATCCTGGGCACACAACCTCCCCAGGCACAGGACGGAGGCCCAGAGGCAGCGAGGGCTTCTTCCAGCCCAGTAGGGACCTGAAGTTACAGTCCAGGTACGCCAGAGGCTGGCCTCCACAAGCCCCAGGCCTTGACCACCGTGCCCGACCGTCCCCGGGTGCTGCATGGGCACCACCCTGCAGGACCGCGGACCTGCCCGTCCTCTAGAGGAGGGGCCTGGAGCCACTCCACAGTCCCCGGGGGACTGGTCAGAGTGTCAGGGACCGGGCAGCGGCGGCTCTGAGGCAGCCGAGCTGACCAGAGAGGGAGCCCCTCACGTGCAGAGGCGAAGCCTGTGACTGCCACACCGGCTCTGATGGCGGGGACCGCCCATTAGCTACAGGTCGCTTGGGCAGAAAGTCCCTCCCTGGGGTGTGGCGGGGGCAGGAGGCCATCTGCCCTGGCCCTGGCCTGCAGGCTCCTGGGAGTCTCCTGAAGCAGGAGCAGGATGCAGAGGACGGCAGCCGGCAGCCCCGCCCGGCCCCCCGCTCTCCAGGTGTGGGGGTGCCGGCCCCGCTGCCCACACCGCTGTCACGGCCCCCTCCAGTGGCCGTGCCCTTCCCTGAGGGGTGGCTGGAGGCCTGTCCCTGTGGACACTTGTGGCTCCAAGGTGGCCCCAGACAGCCACCGACGGACGAGGACAGCCCCGGCCCTGCCTCAGAGCGCTGCTTCTCCAGCAGCCCGGGGCCCGCCTGGGCAGAGAGCGCCTGGCCAGGGTGGCTCTGCCGCATGCTCAGGAAGTGTCCACACTTGACAACAGAGATGGCCCTCCACCGCCTCTGCACAGCTGGACGCTGCACTCACAGGAAGCAGAAGAGGAGCTCACTGGACGGCGGGCCCCGGGGGATCGCTGCTGCTGGCCACCGTCCCTGATGGTGCAGGAGAGCTGGGGGGCGAGCCGGGCCACTGGAGGGACGCCACAGCACGGGCCCAGCCACGTCCAGCTCTGGGCCGGCCACTTCCCTGAGGGGCGTCACTGCCGAGCTCACAGGGGAGGGCCTGACTCGGGGTCATTTTTAGAGTTTTAAAAACAGAGCGTCCCCCTTTCATTTCCGCTGCTGACCAGCCCTGGCTGATGGCGGGAGCAGGACCCTTCCCCGAGGCCGTTTCGATCCAGTCTCAGGGAAAAGGTGACATTTGCTTCTGTCAAAACCCAGGCGGCGGGCGGCGGGCGGCTCACACGCTCCTGGCCCGAGGCCTCCCCCGGCCTCCTTGAACTTTTGAACTTGGGCTCTGCTGAGGAGGCTGGGCCTGGAGCCGGACCCTCCAGGGCCTCCCTCTGCAGGCTGGCCTCCGCCAGACCCGGGCCTCGACCCTCACCGGCCCACCCTCGAGGCGGGTGGCCTTGGTCCTGGTGCACACTCGGGCGCCTCTCGCGGAGCTCGGCCTCCCCTTGCCCTCTGTGCCACGTAGCTGGCAGCGCATCTGTCCAGGGAGCACCTCTGCCCAGAGGGCAGCTTCGGAGTCCGCAGGACGGGTCTGTGAGCAGGCGTGGCCCCCATCCACCCCAGAGAGGAGGACTGGGGAGCCCCTGGGGGACGGGACCCCTGTGCGGGCACTTTGTCCCTGAGACGCATTCCACACCTGGAAACTGGGAGGGAGGCCGATGCCCAGGCTGGGCGGGCTCGCTGGGCCCTGGGAGTCCAGGCCAAGTGCTCGACAGGCCCAGGAGAGGCCAGGCCTTCGCTGTTTCCTGAGGTCCAAGTCCGTAGGAATTAGCTCACTGAGCCTTGGCCACCCGCGGGGGCGGTCCACTTTAGAGAGAGGACGCTGAGGCCCAGAGAGCGCGTGGCTGGCCCAGGGTCACCGAGTGAGGAACCTGACCTCTGCAGGCCTCTGAAGCCGGGGCTCCTACCCCACCCGCACGTGGGGACAGAGGCCGGGTGCCTCCACCATTCCCGGCACCTGGCCACGCGCCCACCCACTGCCTGGGAGCCAGTGGACGGAGGTGACCACCCTGGGCTCCTCCCTTCAGATACACCCTCAGCCCCAGCCCTCCCTTCGTGCCTGGGGAGCCCGGCCCCGGGACGCCACCCTGCGGGGACCCCTGCCCGACTGGGGTCCCGCCATTTCCAGGGGTCCCACTCGCAGCGGAGAAGGAAGCCCCGGGGAAGGCTGGCCTGTCCCTCCTCTCCAGCCCCTGCCACCCCGAGGCCTCACCCGTCCGCCACCTCGTGGGAGAAGAGCTCCCGAGGGCCTGGTCACTGTGACCGTGGGCAGGGCCGGGAGCCTCACTCTCCCTGACTGCCGTGTCCCCCTCCTGGGAAACGGGGGGCCGTCGGAGGGTCACACACTTGCAGGCTCCTGGGCCGGACCGCACGTCCTCCTTGAACCTGAGAGTGGGCGCTTGCGTGGAGAGGGTCTGCAGACGTGGCGGGCGGGAGTTGTTCTGGATTAAGGTGGCCCTGGACAGGCGCAGGGAGACACCAGGGAGGCCACGGGAAGGCAGAGCCGGAGGACCCTGAGCCCGGGCCTGGAGGGACCAGAGGGAGCCTCGCCTGGAGCCCGCCACCCACCCTCCCGCCTTCTGCCTCCGGCCGAGGGTAAAGTCCCGGAGCCCTCGCCCACACACAGGAGGCTGCGACGGCCAGGGGGCACCCGCCCTCTCAGGCGCCCATCAGGCCGGCTCCCAGGCCTCCTGGTCACGGTGGCTGCCGGGTCCCCTCTGTCCCCCCCCGGGTCTGGGCTGTGGCGACTCTCACAGGCCCCTCTGCCTGCACCAGCCACGGCTGCCCAGCTGCCCCGTCCAGCATCCCAGGCAGGAGCCTGGAGAGAATAGTGTCCCCTGGCCAGCAGGGCAGGGACAGCCTGCCCAGTGTTTGGGGAGTGGGACCTTGTTCACCCCTCAAACCCAAACGCAGATGTGCAGGGTCAGGGGCCGGCGCTAATTAACTTAGGAAGGCCGCGTACACTTGACCGGATCGCGAGGTCACAGGGAAGCCTCGAGACGCCCTGCGCTATTTTTAGCCTTGAGGGTCTCACAAGGGGCCAGGGCTCCAGGGCAGCTAGGCTGGCCAGGGAGGGCCGCTGGGCGGGGGACGGGGAGGGCAGCTGGGTGGGGACGGGGAGGCGAGGAGGAGGGAGGGGCAGGCGCCGACCCCAGCAGGCCTCGCCTCCTAGCCTCGATGGAGCGCGCCTCGTAGCTCCCCAGCGGGGCCCACTGCCCTGGCCTGGTGCCCCGTCCCTCCCTGTGGCCCTCTGCGCCCACCCTGCTGTCCTGGGTTTCAAGAACTTCAGATGGTGAATGTCCTCCCTCTCCTGAGGCCCGACTTTTGAGACTCCTCAGTGGCCCGAGGGAGAACGGGAAGGACCAGAAGCCCACCTGGGCAGGCCTGGCGAGCAGAGGCAGATGTCCCCGCTCTAGGAACAGGAACGATGGGAGAAAGTGAGACCCAGGAGGCCACTGGTTGGCGGGAGGTGGACCGCGAGTCGGTGCTCGAGCAGGACCGCGAGCCCCACTAAGCCCCACCTGCAGCCCCGGCCTCACAGGAGGAGAGCAGGGGCCGTGGAGCAGAGGGTCCCCTCCGCGCCTGAATCACGGAAATGCCGACAGGTGGGACCGGCAATACGACGTGAAGAGTCAGGGCCACGTGCCTCCGACTCTGGTCTACGGGGAGCTGAGGCCAGCACGGAGGTAAAGGACCCGCTGCCATTGGCTGGGCAGGCACTCAGCGTCAGGGCCAGCCTCCAGAGGGACCAGCGGGTGGAGCCGTGCAGGCCAAGCCGCAACCTGGGAGAAGAGCTGCAGGGTCCAGTCCAGGGACGCTACATCCCGGCTTCCGCTACGGTCCCGGGCTCACGGCCACAGTCCAGGCTCCGAGGAGCCCTGCCCTGAGGTCGCTCACACGAAGCAGTCCTCAGCCGGGCTGGACCTCGCAGTTCTTTTCGACAGACCTGGAAGATGTGGTCATGACGGGGGTCAACAGAGGTGTGCAAGCAGGACAGAGACCCATCAGCTACAACGGGGGTGGGGGGTGGGCAGCAGGAGGGAGGGGCAGAGAGACCTGCAGCCCGGCTCACGCCCACCGGCTGCACGGCTGACTTGGCCACGGCAGAGGGCCGGGCCACGCAGTCCTGGAGCCCCTGCACGTGGACACCTTGCCTCCAGGACAGCTCGCAGGGCCCCTCTGCCCTGGGCGTCTCCGGTGCCACGGAGGCCGCCGGCCCCAACCTCCCATCATGGTTTGGAAGTTGAGTTGATGTTGACCAAGGAGGGCAGGAGGCTGGTCCCTGGGCTGGCCATGCTGAAGTGCACTTCTCAAGTGGCCCTGGTGGGATGCAGCCCAGCGCTCCCGCAGTGACCTCGGTCCTGCCGCCTGCCCTCCACCTGCTGGCCCTGCCACCGCCAGCTGTGGGCGAGTCTCGGGCAGGCAGACAGGAGCGCGTCAGGAGGACAGAGGCGGGAAGGTCTTGCACAAGACCCCGACTGTGGAGCAGGAGAGTCCAGGGGAGCAGCAGCCGCAGCCAACTGAGCCAGAACCCGCCCTGCGGGTCGCTACCTGCAGTCTCTCCACGCTCCCCGCAAAGACTTCCATTGTCCCTGGGTTTGGGGGATGGGAAACCAAGGTCCGGAGAAGAGTGCTCTTCCCTCCGATCTGGACGACTCCCACGGGAAACGGGCCAGGAAGTAAGAACTGGCAGGACCCGGCTACCGCGACATGTTGGGGGCTCGGGGTGGGCAGCTCCAAGAAGGCTTCCCAGAGGAGGGCCAAGTGTAGGCAGGGAGCTGCATATCACCGCTGCTGGTGTGTCCCAACCCAGCAGAAGCACCTGTGACCGCTGCGCCAAAGCCCAGGCCGCCAGCTTGACTCTGGCCCCCGGGGGCTTTGCCTGCAGTCCCCAGGTGCCACTGTGACTCCACGCTGCAGGAGGCGGGGCGGCTTCCATGGTGCAGACCAGTGGAGGAGACCTCAGCGCCTGAGGGCAAGCCTCAAGCAGGCACTGCCTGGCCCACGGCACCCTGTGGACAGCCACCCTGGACGGCCCACCCCACCTGGGCATCCTCCAGATGTGTCTCACACACAGGAAGTCTGAATGATGCAGGGTCACTCCAGCTGCCGGGGGAACCTGGTCCAGCCAGCAGGGTCCAGCCCACTGGGCCGCCCAGCACACATTCTCTGTTGATGGCGTCAGCGCCCCTCACCCTGGCCTGCTGTGTGGACGTGGGTGTGAGTGCAGCTCCGTCTCACTGGACAAGCGCCCACCCGGCCATCTTCACAGCCCCCACACGACCAGCCACAGAGCATGAGGTCACCTCCCAGTCGGCAGTGTCAATCAGTCCTTTTCCCAAGGCCGGCTTCGCTGCCCAAAGGCAAGACGGGGACATGCAGCGGGCAGGCTGGGTGCAGGAGTGGCCGCCAGGAGCAGGTTGGCTAGTGGGTAGGCGGGCCCGCGAGCCAGCGCCAGGGAGCGGACCTTTGAACTGTCCCCGCAGGGCTGTCACAGAGGCCTGAGGAGCCCACCCAGCACAAGTCCGCAGAGCGGGCACATGGACTCCATTAGTCGGCTGCACTCCTGCCCTCGCAGCTCCCGCGCCCAAGAAACCTGAGCGCAGCGAGTCGCGGGGTTAATTTTCCTAAATGGATTTTCGTCGGGCGAGTCGGGGCCTCTCTGGAGTGTGGAGCTGGCAGCCCTCCCGCAGCCTCCATTGGTCCCTGGGTGGTGACAATGCTCCCACCGTGGAGTGAGGACCCTCCCAGGGCCAGGGAGCAAAGCCTGCAGCCGGGGCCAGGGCCAGCCTGAGGCGGGGGCTGGGACCTGGGGCCTCTGGTCCCACTGCCCGCCTGTGACCTCAGCCGCTCCTGGGCATCCCCACGCCCAGCTCCCCTCGGTGGCTGTCCCAAGGACCACGTGAGTGACACAGAGTGAAGAGTGACAGCAGCCCAGGCATGCAGCCAGTGCCCGGCAGACCTCTGTCCACTGGGAGGGAAGGAAAGCCAGCGTCCTGGGCTGGGCGCAGTGGCCATGCCTGCCACCCCCCCTTAGAGGCTGGGGCAGGGAGCAAGGTCCAGGCCGGCCTCAGCAGCTTAGGAGACCCCACCTCAAACTCAGAGCAAACCAGCTGGGGCTACAGCGAGGGGGCACCCCAAGCTCCACGCCCAGCACCAAGCAGGAAGGGAGCCCAGCTGCCCTGGGCGCAGGTGTGCCAGGCTCCGGGTTCTTCCAGGCCTCCACCGCCTCCTCTTGAGGTTCTAGAGGCCGCAGTGCGGGTGCCCACCCAGCCTCCTGCTCGAGGCCCAGTGTAGGCCCCAGGCTGCGGCGCTCCTGAGGCTCCCACGTGAAGAGGCTGCCTGGGGACTCAGCTGCCTGGGGACTCACCTGCCTGGGGACTCACCTGCCTGGGGACTCACCTGCCTGGGGCAGCTGCCTGGGGACTCACCTGCCTGGGGACTCACCTGCCTGGGGATTCACCTGCCTGGGGACTCACCTGCCTGGGAGCTGTGGCCCTGTTCTGATCCAGGAGCCGCACTAGGGAAGAAGGCGAGCGCCGGGCCCCACCTGCTGTGTTGGTGTCACTGGGGCTGAGCTCTGGGGACCTCAGTGCTGTGTTGGTGTCACTGGGGCTGAGCTCTGGGGACCTCAGTGCTGTGTGGTGTCACTGGGGCTGAGCTCTGGGGACCTCAGTGCTGTGTGGTGTCACTGGGGCTGAGCTCTGGGGACCTCAGTGCTGTGTGGTGTCACTGGGGCTGAGCTCTGGGGACCTCAGTGCTGTGTGGTGTCACTGGGGCTGAGCTCTGGGGACCTCAGTGCTGGGTGGGGTCACTGGGGCTGAGCTCTGGGGACCTCAGTGCTGGGTTGGTGTCACTGGGGCTGAGCTCTGGGGACCTCAGTGCTGTGTTGGTGTCACTGGGGCTGAGCTCTGGGGACCTCAGTGCTGTGTTGGTGTCACTGGGGCTGAGCTCTGGGGACCTCAGTGCTGGGTTGGTGTCACTGGGGCTGAGCTCTGGGGACCTCAGTGCTGGGTTGGTGCTGCTGTGGGTGCTGCGCCTCGCCCCACTCTCAGGCTGCACCCCTCCTGCCCTGAGCCCCCCCCCCCCCGGGCTTCGGTGTCTAAGGGCCAGTGATGGCCCTCAGCCTCCCAGTGCCTCCACCCAAAAGCAGAGCAAGCCGAGGGCCATCTCGCTCATGGAGCTGGCACGGACAGTGGCACAGACAGTGGCACAGAGTCCACTGCACGGGCCTTGAGCTCAACTCAGGGGAGGCGTCTGGAGTCCCCAGCAGCCAGCCCTGAGGCTCCCGTCACAGGGCGGCACTGGCGGGAAGTGCCCCGGGAGGCCACACTCAGAGCGGGAAGGGAGCTGGAGAAAAGGAGGGCCAGGAGGGGTCCTACCAAGACGTGTTCAGGGGCAGCTGGCATTTGGGGGCGGGAGTGCACATTCCCTGTGAGCACACACTGACTCTCACACTCACGCGTGAGCACAGACTGACTCTCACACTCACGCGTGAGCACAGACTGACTCTCACACTCACGCGTGAGCGCAGATGATTCCCACACTCACGCGTGAGCACAGACTCTCACACTCACGCGTGAGCGCAGACTGACTCTCACACTCACGCGTGAGCACAGACTGACTCTCACACTCACGCGTGAGCGCAGATGATTCCCACACTCACGCGTGAGCACAGACTGACTCTCACACTCACGCGTGAGCGCAGACTGACTCTCACACTCACGCGTGAGCGCAGATGATTCCCACACTCACGCGTGAGCACAGACTGACTCTCACACTCACGCGTGAGCGCAGACTGACTCTCACACTCACGCGTGAGCGCAAACTGACTCTCACACTCACGCGTGAGCGCAGATGATTCCCACACTCACGCGTGAGCACAGACTGACTCTCACACTCACGCGGGAGCGCAGACTGACTCTCACACTCACGCGGGAGTGCAGACTGACTCTCACACTCACGCGTGAGCACAGACTCTCACACTCACGCGTGAGCGCAGACTGACTCTCACACTCACGCGTGAGCGCAGACTGACTCTCACACTCACGCGTGAGCGCAGACTGACTCTCACACTCACGCGTGAGCGCAGATGATTCCCACACTCACGCGTGAGCGCAGACTGACTCTCACACTCACGCGGGAGCGCAGACTGACTCTCACACTCACGCGGGAGCGCAGACTGACTCTCACACTCACGCGGGAGCGCAGACTGACTCTCACACTCACGCGGGAGCGCAGACTGACTCTCACACTCACGCGGGAGCGCAGACTGACTCTCACACTCACGCGTGAGCTCAGACTGACTCTCACACTCACGCGTGAGCTCAGACTGACTCTCACACTCACGCGGGAGCGCAGACTGACTCTCACACTCACGCGGGAGCGCAGACTGACTCTCACACTCACGCGTGAGCGCAGACTGATTCTCACACTCACACGTGAGTGCAGACTGATTCCCACACTCACACGGGAGCGCAGACTGATTCCCACACTCACGCGGGAGCACAGTGCTGGGGTCAGAAACCCACCAGGTCTCCCGGGCTGACAGCAAGGTGTGGCTGACTCCTGAGCCCTCAGGAGGACCTGTCTCTTGTCTTCAGCTCCTGACGGGGCCTGGTCCTGGGCTGGTGGCCTCTCTGACTCTCCTCTGCCTCCCCCTTCCACTCCCAAGGACCCTCATGATTGCACGAGTTCCACTGGCCGGTCCAACACAACCTCTCTGAGCAAGGGTCGGCTGACCAGCAGCTTTGATTCCATCCACAGGAAGAGACTTACAGGTTTCAGGGTTGGGGCCTCGACGTTTGTGGGTGGTGACTTCCCACCACACCAACAAGAGCCTGTGGCTCAGAATGTGCTGTCCAGAGGAGACCGGGCAGCACATTCACGGCCAAGGGCCACTGGACACTGGTGACACTTCCTCCTGGCCATACCGTGCCCAGCCAGCCCGGCCAGCTTCTGCCTCTGGAGGACGGCATTCCCCGGGTGTGTGTGTGTGAGCCTGTGGGCAGAGCGTCCCATGGCACTGGACAGAGGCCCCAGTGCAGTGCCGCTGGCCCATGGAGCTCAGGCCCACCAGAAGCCACACTGGACAGAGACCCTGATGCATGTGGCACCCTCGTCCTGGTGAGTCTCTGGGCAGGGCAGGACTCAAACGCAGGCTCCCTGCTCACCCCATCTTGCCCCTTACAAGGAAGGCGGTCTCGGGACACCCCATCCTCCAACTGCACCCTGCTTCCTGTCTCCCTCCGCACGGACCCAGGGTGCAGCTCGGGCCCGGGGCGGATGGCCTGGGTCCCGGTGAGACCCCCGGGGGCTGGGACCTTGGCTCTGGCTCTTCACAGGAGAAGAACTGAGGCCCAAGTCCTCCCCGTTCAGGACCCGTCCACCTGTGGAGTGGGCCGTGTCGGGCCCCTGGTCCGTGCACAAAAACTCTTCATTCCTGAGACCCCAAAGCGCCTAAGTCCTGGTCACCAGCCGGCTCTCCCCCAGTGCCACCCATCCACCAGCCTGGGGCCCTGGGCTGGCGCCTCCAGCCCCGAGGGGAGCCCACGGAAGGGCACCCAGGCCCACGAGAGCCGCGGGCATCAGCTACCGACTTCCTTCCCCTCCTTCGTCCCCTGAAAGCCCTGCTCCAGAGGCCCTTCCTGTGCCCTGTGCTGGCTCCCTGCCTGGGGAGGGACCTGCTCCCGCTGCCCCGCATCCCCCTCCCTGCTCACCATCCCTCTCCCTCCCCCTCTGGCTCTTCCTCATGTCCCCAGGTCCCCTGCTCTTCTCGGTCACCACCTCTTCATGTTCCTCATCCTGCGCTGGGTCAGGAGGGCAGGGGTCTAGCCCAGGAGGTAAACGGGCCAGAGGGGCTCAGGGGAGCGTGTGCTAGTGGGGCTCCCCTCTCCACCACCCACATCATGCCCCCACAGGCTCACACACACGTACACGGGGCACACCCCCACAGCCCACGTGCACACACACCCTTGCACACTCACACTCTTGCACACACACTCACAGGTGTTGCCCATGTCATTCTCGCAGCCAGCGCCCACCAGACCCAAGGGTGAGGAGCAAGGTGGCAGCTAACGGGCCCAGGACTCCCAGAGTCGGCCTGAGGCCTCATCCCATCGCCTGGCTGCCCCTAGGAACTGGTGTCCCGGGGATGGACGTGCCCACAGGGTTTCCACCAAAAGGCAGTTTTCACCCCGTGAGTGAACGAGTCCTGGACTCCTCCCATGTCGCCTCCCATCCGCAGCCCTCCCCACCCCCTGGGCCTGCGCCCCGTCGTGGATCCCCCCATCCACACCTCTGGCCCTCCTCCAGCCCCTTCCTCTGTACCCATCAGCCCTTGCTCTCCCTGGACACCCCTGTGAGGGCCCTGGTGGAGGTCCCCAGGCAAGCCCCAGGTGGCCTCTCCCCCTCACCCTGAGACTCAGCTCTGTACAGCAAGGCACAGGCCTCCTTCAGTGGACAGGGTGGTCAGCAGCTCAGCCAGGGAGGGGCATAGAGGGGCTTCCTTTCCTTTCAGCTCCTGGAACCATCGGTCCCCTGAGTCACTGTGGGGAGGCCATCGGGCCTCTTTTGGGCCAGGAATTTATTTGAAACAGGAAGCAAAGGTCTAAAAATAGTGTGTTCCCCCTCCATGGACCCAGTCTTGTCCCGTGTCCTGTGTGCACCTGACTCTGCTCCAGACCACAGAGCTGGGGTCAGCCCAGCCGTGGGGCCTCACTCATGCCCTTCCTGAACCACCATGTCAGGGACGTTACCGTCCGGCTCACCCAGGTGCAGAAACAGGCTCAGAAGTGGAGGCACTGAGGCTCAGAACTGTGAGTCGACTGGCCCAAGGCCACACAGGTTCTGAGCAAAGTCAGGACCTGCCCAGGACGGGGGGGGGGGGGGGGGGGCCGTGAAAACCAGAGGGAGACCTGGGTGTGGCCAGAGGAGGCCAGAGAGTCTTCCTTTAGGGAAGAGGATCTAGCCATCAAGACCACAGGGCCCCACCTCAGGGGACGAGCTGGGAAGCAGGACACCTGGCAGGAGGTGGCAGCCTCGGCAGCGCACCCTGAGCCCTGCGTGCACTCCAGCGAACCCCCCTGGCTCTAGTTAATGATGTCTGTTGACCCCGGTTGACCATTTGAACATAGGGGGGCAGGGCAGCAGAGGGAGACTTCAGGACCCGAGGGAGACCCTAACTGAACAGAACCGGGGAAGAGCCGGGCCACCCTCCACGCGCCGCGGCAGGCCGGTGGTAAAGTGCTCCAGGTGACCGTGGACACCTGGGCCGTGGAGGCTCTTGGGCACCAGCTCCTTCCTGTTCAGAGCAGGGTGTGGCAGGATGATGAGTCCTGAGATGGCTGGGTGCCCTGCTCCCACCTCTGAAGTAGCAGGGTGCTAAGGCGGTGGGTGAGGAAATCAGCAACCTGGCTGCAGGTCCCTTCATCCTCAGCCACCGGCCCCGAGGGTGGGGGCAGGAGATCTCAGGGGGAGGAGGAGAAGCCACTGACCAGCGAGACAGTAGCCACACCTGGCAGAGGTGAGCCTCTCGGGAGTAGGAGGCATCCTTGCTGGAAAGGAAGAGCGAGGTAACTATCCACAGATGACAGGATGCTACACCAGAGCCCACACCTGCACACACACCTGCACACACACATGACCGTCAGAACCCACACACGAGAGCAATACACAAAAATCAGTTGTATGCTGTACTGTAGCAATCAGTAGTCAAAATATGAAACTCAGATTACCATTTGATTCATGATAGCATCAAGAAGAATAAAATACTTAGGGATAAATAAAGCTCAAGTCAGCCACTGAAGTTATTATAAAACTTACTCAAGAAAAATCAAAGAAGATCTAAATAAATGAAGAGACGTACCATGTTCGTGGATTAGAAGGCTCACTGCTGCTAAAACAGTAATTTTTAAAAAATCCCAAAATGGACTTGTGGCCACACCTATCTCAAAGAATTCTTAGAACTCAATAAGACAAAAGGTGAGCAGAAGGTTCAGCAAAGATGATAAATCAATGGCTGACAAGTATTTAAAGACACTTAGCATCAATAGTCACCACTAGTCCCTTTAATTTGCATCTCAGATGCAATGAAGTGCCACTTTGTCCCTGAAGTCTCACCTGCTAGAGGATGAGGGGGGAGGGAGCCTCCTGTGTGGTCTCTGGGCTGGGAGTGGAAGACGGTCCCATGGGGAAGCCCTGGGCAGGTCCTGCATGGACCACCGTGTGACCCAGCAGTTCCACCCCAGCGTCCACCCAGGAGGGAAACCCACACCACACATAGACTGACTCCAGAACCTTCCACAGCAGCATTTCCCCAATATCCCAAAAGGAAGCGACCCAAATGCCCGTGAGCTGTGAATGGAGAAGCGAGATGTGGGGGTCCCGCAGTGAGGTGGCCGGGGCAGTAAGCAGGAGTAAAGCCCCCACCCCCACCACGGCACGAACCAACCTCAGACCGTGACGCTGACCCACCGACCGAGGTCCCACAGGCACGGGACGCTCAGGAGGGCAGCTCAGGAGGGCAGCCCCACAGAGCCGCGGCCGACTAGCTGGCCTGGGATGGACTTGTCCAGGAGTGAGCCCAGGCATCTGGCTGGGGAGGGGGCGTGACCTTGGCGACGGTGGCTGGGTAAGCCACGGAGCTGTGCAGGGAGGTGAAACGCACATCCCGGAGTTGTTCTCTAAAACCTCCTGGGGGGCCTCTAGCTGATAAAAAGGAGCCTCCTGGCCCTCGGAGCAACACTGAGGAGCTGACCATTCGGGCTCTGTCCACCCCAGAGCTGGTGGGGTCCGCTGGGGCTGGGGACCCCTAGGATAGGGGCTCCTGTGATGGCCTTGGCAGCTGTGGATCGCCTTCCCGCCCAAAGGCTGTGCACTTATGAGATGCCCACTCCCTGGGCCTCAGTTAGTCCAGCTTCCCAGCAAGAGGGAGGACACGGGGTTGCTGCATGTGAGGCCCAGGCCGTGGGCTGCTGGGGTCCTTCCACCAGTGCCCTGCAGCTGGGGTCCTTGGTCCTCTCCACACTAGCCACAGGGCAAGGGCTGAGCACACAGAGACGCCAGGGCTCCGTGGCCCACCAGCCTGCATGTCGGGAGTCGCAGCTCCCCAGCAGCACCCACACCTCTCAATATGCCCGTCACGCCCTCCACTGCCCACTGCTCAGGACGTCCACCCCTGCAGATCTAACCGGTACCCACTGACCTCCCCGAGCTGACCCCTGGAGCAGGTGTGTCCGTGCGGCCACAGCTGGAAATCCATGGCTGGCCATGTTTGGTTTGTGTTGCCATGACCAAACTCCTCACATGGACGACTTGAAGACAGGTCTGTTCTGACTCTCCGTTTCAGAGGTCCAGCCCACGGTCAGCTGGCTCCATTGCTCTGGGCCTGAGGGAGGCAGGACATCATGGTGGAAGGGTGGACAGGAGGCAGAGAGCGAGAGGCCGATGCCCCCTTCCAGGACACAGCCTCAGTGACCTCGCTGCTCCTGCGGCTGGTGGAGCAGGCGGGGGGCAGCGTCTGGACTGGCATCTGGAGGGGCTGGTCAGGCAGGCCCAGTGGCAGCTGCCCACCAGGAGAGACGGGACTTCCAGGAGGGAGAGAGGAGCTGCAGAATCCGGAGGGGCCGGCGGGCAACCCCTCCCCTGGGCAGGCAGGGCAGAGGGCCCGTGGCCGCACCCTGGGGAGGAAGGCTGCCGTGGCCCACAGGCTCAGCTGGCACAGAGACGCCAGCAGGGCTGTACTGACCGGGTCCATGGGCCAGGCTGGGAAGGCAGAATCCCCTGACCTCCTTCCCCACCAGGGCGGGCTCAAGGGATGGGGCCAGTCAGGGACCCCCCTATTTCATCAGAAGCCGGGAGAGGGAAGAGCTGTGGCCTGCATCCAGGGCCATGGTGCCTCACTTGATGACCTCATGACCCTGGAGCACCGCCAGGGCACCGGGCTTTGGCGCACACGGGTACAGCTCTGAGCCTCACGCTGGATTTGGATTCCGCCCGGGGGGGAAAAGATGCTCTAAGTAAAATGAGTCATGTGAGCCCCGCCCCCCCCCTCCCGTGCCAGGCAGCAGGACACGCCACTGAGGGGCTCGGTAGGCGGGGGCTCGGCTTAAATCATGGGGGCTCTCATGGTTCCAGGAAGGGGTGGCGCTGGAGGGGCCTGAGCACAAGAGCGGCGGGATCTGGCTTAAATCATGATTTATGGGGGTGAAATTCACTCTGCGCACGTTACTGTTCTAAAGCAGCATTGAACACACTTACGGAGGTGCACGACCACTCCGTCCAGCCCAAAATACTTTCATCACCCCAAAGGAGACACATTAGCAGTCACCCCAGGCTCTGGCCCCTCCCCAGACTCTGGCAGTCCCCTGCCGCTGTGTTCACCTGGCCTGGGCACTCCACGCAGACGGAATCGTCCCACTGAGCTCCCCATCCCTGGTCCACTTCAGGCCACGTCGTGTCTCCGAGTCCACCAAGTCCCTCTGCTGTAACGTGGGCTTCTCCTACTGCAGGGGCACTTCCAGAGCCTCAGAGGGTGTGGGAGAAGCAGCGGTCACAATGATGACCACATGGTCCAGTGCCAGCTGTGGCTGGGCATACAGTGAAGAGTGAGACAGGTGACCTGGCACCTGCCAGCCTGTGCCAGGTGGACGGTTCCCAAACACAAACAAGGTGGACGCTGTTCTGATCCCCATGTGACAGGTGGGGACACTGAGGCTGGGAGGTGGCACAGATGGTGAGTGGTGGACACAGGTGTGACTGTTCCTGACCCACAGGACCCTCAGGACCTCCTTCTGTCACCTGACGGTGATGACAGCCCTCAGCCCCCAGCTTACACCCAAAGTGGCCCCCGTGGAAGCAGAGGACAGGCAGGCGCAATGGGCCAGTCTCTGCCCACCCCCGGGCGCTGGTGACGTCAGGTTTGCACTGCCTCCTCACAGAGGTCTCATTCTTGCCAGCCCCTCCCCCGGACAGGAGGAGCACTTTGATCTGCGATGACATTCCACCAGGACCGTGGCTAGGACTCCACCAGGATGAGGCACCACAGGTGACGAGCCTTTGACTGACAAGTGTCAGGAGCCCGGCTGTGCGGCAGCCAGTCACCTGGGCCTGGGGTGGAGGTGTGGCCGGGCCAGCCCACACCTGCCCGCTGAGGAATCTGCACAGGCCGCTCTGGGCAGCCCCTGGCCTCTCCTGCGCCTTTCTCAGCAGCACAGCGGCCGGCCCTGAAGCTGCCCCAAGACGAAGCCACCCTGAGGCTGGGGCAGCAGACCCCGAGGGTCTTGAGGCCGTTGCTCTGCAGACGCAGGCTCCCGGGGGAGGGGAGAGCTCAGGCCGGGTGCCTCAGCAGACAGGGAGCTGAGGGCAGGGTCCCGTTGACAAGCCCACCCAGGCCAGCCGCCCGGGACAGAGCATGGGGTGCCAGGGGCTGGGGCCCTGCAGAGTGACATCCCTCCCAATTTTTCTCCTGGGGAGCGGGAACCTGGGACAGGTGAAGTGAGCGGCCCAAGAACCCCACTCTGGTGCCTGACCCAGCCTCAGCCACAGATCTCCACAAGGCCCCGCCAGGGCCCGCACGGCTCTGGCACCCTCCCTGGGTCCTCTGGTCTGGGCCTTCCCATGAGTCCAGCTTGGACTCCACATTCCTGGAGGGAATCTCCAGACCTACCCTGCCCTCACGGCCTTTCCCCCGGGAGGCTGCGCTGGTCATGCTAACCCAATGTCCCCCCACGGGACGGCTGGCCGTCTGCTGGGAAGGAGGAGCTCGATCCAGGAGGACACGCTGACCAGCTGGCACTGACCTCTGGCCTGCCGCAGCCCTCCTCACTGGCCTGGGGCCTGGATGGTGCCTGGCCTCTGTGGTCTGGCAGAGGCAGAGTCCTCCATGTGGACACAGACCAGACCTTCGTCTTCACACTAGTGGCGTGAGGCCAGGGCTGGCCTGGGTGACCTCCACCGTGCCCTGATCCCCGGGCCCTGGCCTGGGCCCCGCTGGCCTCCCTGGGAGTCCTCAGTCAGGTCTCCCTCAGACCCCAGCCTCCGTGGAGTCCCTGGGGGCAGAGAGCTGTGCTGTGCCTCGCATCCCTCGGGATGGGGGCCTGCTGCCTTGGAGGACTCGCAGCATTGGCCCTTCCTAGCGCAGGAGGGGGGGGGTTCAAAATCAGGAAGGAGAAGCCCGGGCTGCGCCGTCGGGCAGGATGCAGAGCCACTGCTCGCGCCTGTGTGGGATCTGGGGCCTCGGCTGGGAGGGTCCCCATGCACTCTGCAGACCCGAGCCCCCTGCCAGCCACCGAGGTGTCCCAAGAGCCACCGTGAGCCCGGGGGTGGGCTGCAGCGGGGCCACACCACACAGGCTGGCCACACCGGGCACCGACGTGAGCCTGGGCCACTCCTCCCTCTCATGGACGGTGGCGCCTGGAGGCCTCAGGGAGACAAAGCGTGAAGACCCCTGGGCTCCGTGGCTCCTATTCACTGTAGAGGCCAAGGGTGACGGCCAGTACCAGGAGGAGGAGGCCCCGCATCCCGCGGGGGCTTTGGGAAAGTCGTCAACCATGGGACAAGGACAGAGTCAGATGCTGCCCAGGCCAGCGCTTTCCTCAGGAGTCGTGCCAAGCCCCACCCTTCCCTCTGAGTCCGGAGGAGGCCTGGAGGGTCTCCAGGCCCGTGAGGACGCATGGACCTGCAGAGAGGCACCAGGAGCCACGGGGGTCTCCAGCCACACAGCCCCCAGCTCCCAGTCACGTCCCCAGGTGCTGGCAGCAGCGTGGAGGGCACTTCTGTGGAGGTCACTGACCAGGCCCAGGGCTTGACAGCTGCAGCCTGGGCTCCCCTCCACCTGCTGGCTCGGGGCTGGGTCCTGTGACTGGAGTGACCACTTTGGCCTGACTGTGTCCCCAGAGTTCGTTCCCTGAAAGGGACATCGCCAGCGGGATGGCGTTTGGAGGTGGCCTTGGTGATGGGCAGGTGCCTCGGGAATGGGCTCCTGACCTTGGAGAAGGGCGAGAGGACCCTGTGGGCTCTTTCATGCCCCTCCATGACCTCGGCCCTGAGAACACAGTGTCCGTCGCTCTGGAGGCAGCCCCCAGCACCTGTGAGGCAGAGGCCAGGCCCTCAGCAGGCCGGACTGTGAGCAGCGCCTGTCTGCTCCTGGCCAGGCCCCAGCCCAGCCACACGGTTGGAGCAGCAGGAACGGGAGAGGACAGGCCCAGGCAGGCCCCGTAAGGCCTCGCAAGCAGGAGGTCGGCCCCTGCGAGGGCGGAAGAGCCAGCCTGTGTGGGGACCCCAGGGCACTCCCAGCTGGGCGACTGGGCAGGGTCACAGTGTGAGCAGAGCCCCACTGGTCAGTCCTTAGAGTCGTAGCAACCCCAGGCCACTGCTGCTCCAAGCCACCGAGTGTGGGGGGGCTGTTGGGCCTCAGCCGGCCACTGAGACAAGCGACCGTCCCCTGCGGCCCCCCCGAGGGCCCAGCCCCGGGCTCAGCTCTGGGAGCATCAGGACTATGACAAGCTGCAGACGCCAAGGGCCCCTCTGATCCTCGGAGAGGAGCCGGGAAGACGGCCACCCCTCTGTGACCACCCTCCAGCAGCAACCAGGACGTGGCACAGCAGTCACAGCCGAGCGCTGCCGCGGCTCAGCAGGCCCCTCGTGGCTGCCTGTGGCGGTCCCCAGCGCCGGGTACAGGTCGGAAGCTGAGCCGCCCAGCCCATGAGCCAGGTGTCAAGACCCACAGGTCAGTTAGTGACCAACCCCACGTCCACAGCCACACAAGAGGCCCTGTGACTGCAGCCGGGGTGGAAGCCCTCCCGGGTGGCATTGGAGCGATTTAGAGCAGCAGGCCTGGGCGTCCTGCCCCGTGGGCCTCTCCTGCTGACCAGTCTGCTCCAGCCTCTTGAGGACGGGGGGTCCACTGTAGGGAGGAGGCGTCCATTAGAGGCAACGCAGTGAGTCTTTGAGGGTCTGGCCCAGGTGACACTCTGGCCAGGCTCTGCTGGGACATCTACACACACAGGGTCATTCTTGGGAAAGCCGCACCCGCAGGTCCCTCTTGGGCAGTGGGAGGGTGGACACAGAACACCCAACACTGGACAAACCCCAAAGCAAGCACAGGGGAAGCCCACGGACACTCGACCTCAGTAGCAACAATGTCACTGTCACCAGAGTGGAGCACTGTCACAGTGAACCAGCCCAGGCCAGGGCCAGTAAGGGGGGAGCCCGCAGGAGACTTGGGGGCGGGGGACACGTGGGAACTCCACTCTGTGCAAACCTGACCTGCTCTGAAAATCCCTGTCAGCCTTTAAAAGTGACGAGGAAAGCAAGAGAAGAGAGGAAGGAAGCAGAGGAAGTCCCCCGCCATCCTCACTGGATTGCTCCTGCTCCGTTTAGTCTCTGTTCTTAACCTTGTCAAGGTTGGAAGCATGTGTCAGCTTGACTGGGCAGTGAGGTGCCCAGATATTCAGTCAGATATCCTGAGCATGTCTGGGAGCACAGCTGGAAGAGGGCAGCATGTGAATCAGTGAACTGAGGCAGGTGCTCCCCAGGGTGGGTGGGCCTCCTCCAACCAGACCCAGGCCTCATGGAACAAAGAGGCTGCCCTCTCCTACGTGACAAGGATGGCCTCCTGCTCTTGTCCGCCTTGGGTCTCAACTGAAACAGCTTTCCCTGGGACTGCCGGGGATCAGACAGGAGGGACACTATGGACTCCAGGTCTCCAGCTGCCAACTCATCCTGCAGAATTTGGGACTTTCCAGCCTCCATAATAGTGTGAGCCAATTCCCTTTACCTAGACGTCAGGGAGGCTGGGCTGCAGGGATGAGAGAGCCCCTCCCACAGCCACCACCAAGAGCCTTGGCCTTCGCCGATGTGGGGGTCTGAGGCTGCCCGGGTCATCCTGCCTCTCAGCGAAGGGTCGGACTCTCTGGTCGCAGGTCGGCCTGGCGGGGGGGAGCCATGGCAGCCTTCACTCTTGGCTGAGTCGGAGCCGCCCTCCTGTCCCCGCCCGTCCCCTCGGGGTATCCGCAGATCGTCCAGTGGAGCGTGTGGGGAGGGCTGGCCACACAGCCCCCTGCTCCTGGGAAAGCGGGTGGGAGGCGGCTCCGCTTATCTGCCGCGGAAGCCAGCAGAGGAGGTGGGGGGGATTCCGGAATCAGGAGGAAGTGCAGGAAGATCACCGACGACGTCCCCGTCCCCACTCTACTGCTCACCGTGTGCCTTGGTGACCTCCCTGAGGGTGGGGATGCTGTCGGGGCCAGGTCCCCGGGAGTCGGGGCCTGCTCTGCTCCTTCCCGAGTCCTGCCAGCGTTTTCCTGGGGACGCGCAGCCCGGAGCCGGCCGGGCCCAGCCACGGAGCTTCTGCATCCCCCGCAGCCGGTGGAGGGTCTCTCCAGCGCCTCTGCTCTTTCCCCCACGCCCCCTGGCCCTCCTCACAGGGCTGCTGGGCAGGTTCTGGGGACAGTGGACCCAGGAGCTGACCCTGTGGCCTATGGCCCCTGGCCAAGCACCCCTGCTGCCTCCCGCCATGGAGGGAGAGGCCTGCGGGCAGCGCTCACCGGCCGGCTGGAGACCGTCCTGCTCGCAGGCCCCACAGGGCCCCGGACATGCTCCTCGGCTTCTGTGCCAGCTGGGCACCTCTTCTGTGGAGGGCTCACGTTCCTAATGCAGCTGCCCCCTGATAATGCCAACAATCATGCTTTTCTGCATCTCCCCCAAAGGTTATAAAATCAAGAGAATGAGAGGAAGTGTCACACTCTGTGGGAACTGAGCTTGACGGTCAACAGAGACGTCACCGGCCCCAAGGAATCCACTGATGTCATCGATAGCGACTGCAGGAAACGGGCTCTCGGCCACGCTAAGGTCCAGTTCCCTGGACCAGGCAGGAGCGGGGAGGGAAGCAGGCCTTCCGCCCAGCCTCACCTCCTTATCACCACGGCCACCAGGTGTGACTGAGCTGGGGGCCCGTCCCTCAGCGAGGGATCCAGCAAGCAGAGAACCGCGAGTAGCCCTGTGCGCCAGCCCTCCACAAACCCTGAGCGGTGCCCGCCGGGCCACGAGGCGAGGAAGCAGAGTGGCCCTCCCAGGGGCCGACTGGGTGCGTGACGGCCTGGCACTGTGAGGTTCCCACAAGACCCCCCCCGCAGGCTGGCTCCGGAGGACAACCCTTCACCAGGGACTTCAGCCGAGCAATCCTAACCGCTAACCCGTCACCCACTACAGCAGAAGAACCACACGGAGTCGCAGCCGGTCTGCACACAGTGGGCAAGAGGCAAACTGACCAGGACCCCCAACAGAGGCCCGGCCCTGATGAAGGAAAGAGAAATAGGAGAAGCAGGCCCACCGCCCAGCCGCAGGTGTCTGGGGGAGCCGGGCACCCCACGAGGAATGAGACCGCCACGACTGACCACTAATGCCGGCCACGCTTTAAAATTTCACCATAAAAAAGCTGCAACTTTCAGTCACCAAGGTTCGTCGTACTTTAATGTCACTGATCTTGTTTGATATTTTTTCTGTGCCATGAGGCTTTCTTTTACTATTTTCTGTCACCAATTAGTGAAACAGAGACAGGTGAGTGGGCAGCGCTGTCAAGTCATGGTCAGCATGTGGGTAGAAACCATGACCCAAGCCGGGGTGCGCGTCTCTCTTGCTTCACGGAAGCTCTGGAAGTTGGCTTGTGGTTTTAGGACAGGGACGATCAGCTGTTTGCTGCGATGCTCTCGTGACCACCGAAGCCTCAGGGGTGAGGAGTGGCAGAGGCCTAGAGCAGGTCAGACTCAGCAATTCCTGCTGAATCCTGAAGACTGACATCCGGGGGAGCGTGGACTCCTGGCCGATCTGAGAGGCAGAGCCCTAAGGGCCCAGGGAGCCTGGCGACAATGGCCGCCCCACACTGAGCCTCTGGGTTTGCTTGAGTTTCAAAAGGCTTCACAAGAACCAAGACAGGGCACACTGGGCGGGGGGATGACCACACTGTCCCTTGGTCCCGCCTCTCACTGTGAGTTCACGGACATAAGGATGTCCCAACAGGCGCCCAGCAGAGGCCTTGGGAGTGTGCCCACCTGCTGCCCGCTGCTCAACCATGGGCATATGCCTGGCTGGACCCTCAAGCCACGCAGGTGGCCTCGGCTCCTCCAGACGGACGGGCACGCCCAGGGCCCCACACGCAGCCGCAGCAGGCCAGGGGAAGTGGGTGGGCCGCCTCTGCACCTCCGTCCAACTTGGCCGGGGTCGGGCAGCAGCCGCCAAGCCGCGTTGCAGACCTCGGAGCGGCTGGAGGGAGGCCCTGCATAAACACGCGCTATTTTTCTTTGAGGCTTATGAGTGCTGATCCACGTCATAAACTGTCACCTCCTTCCTCTGAGGGCAGGGGCCTCTTTCCAGGGAGGTCTGGGCTCTCCGGGGCACAGGCACTGGGGGCTCTCACAGCTCTTGGGGAGCGCTGGAGCGAAGGGGACCACAGAGGACACAGGGTCCAGGCCTCGGCTCCAGGGAGTCCTTCAGTCAATTTCTCAGTCATCAAACCAGGACCCAGGGCCTCCCACGGGCCAGGGCCTGTGCTGGAAGGGGTAGGGTGCAAGGCCCTCAACACAGAGGACAGAGGCTGGGACATGGTCATCTTCTGGAGACTTGCTGGAGGTGATGGACACGATGACCCATCATGTTAGGCCAGGTTTGCTCAGAGTCAACCAGGAGGCTGGGATGTGCGAGGAGGGGCCACAGACCCTGGCAGGGGGCTGCCGGCTGGGCAGGACCTTCTGCCAACCTCTGAGTGTCCGCTTCCTGGGAAAGTGACACACAGCGGTGCCAGCCACCCAGCCACTGAGCGCAGGTAAGAGCCGAGTTCCCGGAGGCTGGCCTAAACCTCGCTCTGCCATGCACCAAAGCGTGACCGTGACAGTGGGCTTCACCTCTCTGAACCTGGGTTTTCTCCTCCGTAAGACACGCACACAGCAGCCCCTGCCTGGAAGGGCGGACGTTCTGGTCCGCTAAACGGGGCTGTCGGGGCCACCACTTGCCAGCCCTCCCCACTCGGACTCTCCAGGCGATGGCACTGAAAGTCAGAGTGGCAGAGACTTGTCACACAGGTAGCTGAGAAAATGACAGTCAGGATGAGTGCCCCGTCCAGGGGGTCCAGAGTCCACTCTGCAGTGGGGCTGGGTGGGGACCTGGGGCAGTAGGAATGGGACCCAAGCCCGTGCCCTAGACCATGAGGGAGCCTCGGCGTCACTGTCCCCCAACAGCCTCAGGAAGTCTGGGGTCAGGCTCCACCCCTGGAGGCCTTGGTCCCGGAGGGGAGTGGTTGGGCCCACCTGGAGCTGAAGGTCAGCAGCTGGCCTCCAGGTGATGGCCTTGACCCCTCTTCTGCTACAGCCTCCTGCGGCACCACCAGGTGGGTTCCTGCAGGTCGTTTGGGTCCTAATGTAGATGCCACCTTCCAGGGGACTCCCCCCACTGACCGCCACAGCTTGGGCGTTCCTCTAGATGACGACCAGGATCAGCGCCAAACCAGCATCTCCAAGGGCACAGAGGGCAGGGACCTGGGCAGAAGCTGCAGTGATATGGATAGTTCACCGTCTCCAGAAAGACACGGCCAGGGCCACAGCAGGCCCACGGAGGGACGAGGTGGAGAGGGCATTGAACGGACTCTTGCGCGGACACTCAGAGGGATCCCGTGCTGGGCACCCACCACCTGGGCGACCTGCGACTCTGCCGAGCCCCGGAGGCTGCACAGGGCACGGTTCCACCCGCAGGATCTAGAGAACGGGCAGCCCACGGCGGGAGACTGGGGCCAGCTGCTCCGTGGGTGCAGGATCCCTTTCAGGGCCACAAACACGTCCTGGGACTAGAGGAGATACTTGTGGACATACGAAAAGCCACCAAATGGTTCTCTGTAAATGGCCCAAGTCGTTATGTGGATTTCACCTTTAGGAAAGACAGACTGAAGGTGGGTGAGCTGAGCCCGGGGAAGGCAGCTTCTCTGCTCCCGATGTCATGAAGGGGTGAGGCTGGGCAGCTGTGCTGGCTGGGAGCGCAGGGCGGGGCCCACAGGGCTCAGGGTTTAAAGTAACAGGAAGCCTGGGCAAGAGCATAAATCAGGATTTTCTGACTGGGCTTCTTGTGCTGAGCAGAACAAAGCGTATTGAATGTCCCGGGCCTGCGCGGGGCTCCTGCCTTCCCAGGGCGGCCTGCCCGGAGGCTTCTCACTTGACGCTGGCCTCAAGCTGAAAATCACTCAACGAAAAAAATCAGGTTTCAACATTCTCACAAAAACCCTGCTGGATCCGGCAGCGTGCGTGCGGGGGCTGGAGGGTTTGGGTAACTGCGAGGGAAACGCAGAGAGAGGTTTCCTGCCTGGCGGTAGCCATCGGACGACGTTTCCTCTTTGGGGCTGATGCCAGAGCTCAGAGCCGTGGCTGCAGGTGACAAGAGCCAGCGTCAGCTCCACAGAGCCCAGGATGTCCCTTCACCACCACGGCAGCTCCTCCTCTGCCAGCGTCTGTGGTCCCCAGCTCCTGCACAGGGAGGCTGCACCCCAACACTGCTGGGTCTGCTCAGCTGGAACTGGCTGTGTTGCCAATGCCAGCCCCGTCCTGCCCTTGGCTCTGGGTGCCCCTTGGCCTGTGAGCCAGCTTCTCCATCCACCGTTTAGCACGAGGCTACAGGGCTCCTGGCCCGGGAGGGACCACAGGCTCCCCCGGGCAAACGCTCCTCCTTCCCTGGACCTTCGCGGGCCCCTCATCTCTCCGAGTCAGTCTTCTAGGGCATCCATGTGTCGGGGTACCAAGGTCACCTCTTTGGGCTACTGAGAATACAAATGGCCTTGGGTCCTGGCCCTCTGCCCACCGCTCTCCTCCTCCCTTCGGTAGCACCACCTCTGAGTGTCACCCAGAAGCCGGTCTCCCAGGGCTGCCTCATCTGCCTCCCGGGCTAGAAGGGGCCCCCAGCTGCCACCCCCACCTGTCCCCCTGCTGTGGACCTAGGTGCGCACGTGGACCCTCCTGCCTGATCCAGCACCACCTCCCCTCTCCAGACCCTTCACTCAGCCACGTCTGCCAAGTCCCTTTGGCCACGTGAGGTCACAGATTCAGTCCCAAGGACTGGGACTAGGACCTAAGGGAGCAGTTACTGTCCCACCAGCAGGAAAGCAGCTCGGCTTCCTCCGTAGACTCAGCTCACCACGTGGAGCCGGCAGTGGGAGGAGGAAGGTGGCGAAGGAATCCACAGAGAGTCGTGCTTCCTCGCAGCGTCCAGCTCCGCTCAGCACTCACAGAGGTCACCGCCGCGCAGGCCACATGTGGAAGGAGGGTCTTGTCCTCCCACTTATCGGGTGCCGACCCCCCCATGCTGAAGACGGGGACCCGCGGGGACCCGCGTCCTGACGCTGCCTGGAATCTAGAGATGGCGCCAGAAGTGTTTGTCCACTCCCGAGGGCCCTGGGGGAGGAAGCCCCCCATCTCCTCCCTGCACGAGGCTCCTCTCCCCGACACCCCGGGAAGTGACCAGGGAAGACACGTGTGCACTTCCCCATGGACCCCCACCTCCAGGTGAGCTCTCCCCTGCCCACCTGGCCACCCAGGGCAGGGGGAGAGGGACTGGGCCAGCTCTGAGCACACAGCCCACCTGGGTCTCTCACCAGGAAGGAATTGTCCAGCGCCCACAGCTCTGTCTGTCTCGACTTTGAGCAGGGCCGTGAGCTAGAAGCTGTCACTCACTGAAGGGGTCATTTAAAAGAGGAAGGAGAGTCCACGACAGGTAGGACGGCTCCCCAAGGCCTGTTTCCTCCTGGGCCTTCATGGTGGTGAAAGTTTGCTGAGTCGCCTTCAGACCACCAGGGCAGGGCAGGAAGGCCCCCACCCCGGGGTGCAGAAAGGACAGACCTGGACGCGCCACGTCAAAGTGACCCGAGAGACAGGGGAAGCGGTCACACCCGTGCAAGGACAGCAGCAGAAGTCACAGTCCCGTAGCTGAGAGGAGCGTCAGGAGGAAGAGAGTCACTTCAGGGAGGAAGGGTGAGCGGGAGGAAGTGCAGGAGGGAAGAGCCAGCCCCCAGGGGAAGGAGAAAGGAGGAGCCTGCCGCGCCCCTTGAGGGTCCAGCAAGGGTTCTGGGGGAAGGCCAAGAAGATCCAACCTGCGGACAAGAAGTCCCGGGATCAAGTCCAGGAGGGGCCCACGGGCTCAAAGGGCGTGCTGTGGACCAAGCTCAAGCTGCCCACTGCAGGACACTCTAACAAAACAGCTAGGCCTCCAACAAGGGACCCCCTGGCCACCTAGGCCAAAAGGAGTCCGTGACTCATGAAGAGAGGGACCCCAGAGGGCTGGGTGGGGCTCAGGGCAGGGCGCTTGCCTGGCATGTGCAGGCGCTGGGTTGGGTTCTCAATGAACAAATAAAACTTCTTAAATGAACAAATAAAATCAAAGTCCATCAACAACCGTGTGTGTGTGTGTGTGTGTGTGTGTGTGTGTGTGTGAGTGTGTGTGTGTGTGTGTACACAACACACATTTTTTAAAAGAGCATCAGATTAGAGTCACAGTTTTTTGGTAGCAGTACTTCATACCAGAAGAACAGATCAAGATATTTAAAATATTCACAGAAAGAAACTCTGAGCCAAGGATTATATATTCAATAAATCCGACCTGTAATAAAAGAGAGAGAATGCAGACACTCTCTAAATCAAAATGCAAGAACGGGGAGGATCTGTCCCCTACTCTCAAAGGGCCGTCTACTAGAGAATGAGTGTCAAACAGGAAAATACCTGGGGTGCCATTGTCACAGGTCTGGGGGACATTAAACAAATAGTCTCCTGGGCCGGAGGAGATTAAGAGACAGTTGACCTGCCAGTGCGATGTGGGAGGCTGCTGCTCTGAGGAGTGGACGCATAGGGAGCAATCGCACTGCTCTTTGGCTGTCCTGGTGGAGATTCAGGATTGCCATCTGGAGACTACTGCATGTGTAGGGCTGGCCAAAGCAAACTGGTCGTTCTGGAATATCATCATGACAGTAACTCCTGTTTCCATGAGAACCAGAATTCTCAGGGCCAAAGAAACAACACGTAGAAGGAGTATAGAGGAGGTGGACGAGCAAGCTCCGTGGCCCAAACACACGAGGCCTTTACTTACTGACTTGGAACCCTCCCTGCTGCCCAGACGTGGTTTCCCAATAGCACTTCCCACTAAAGAACCAAAAACTTGCAGATCTGGACGGAGATGCCCCGGAAGAGCCAGGAGGGGCAGGACGCACCGGGGGACACCTGCAGGAACCCAGCCCATCCCATCACCCTGCTGTCCCTGGAATCTGTTCCAGCTTCAAGAAGGACATGAATTGCAATCAATTGAAACCCAGTAAAGTTGTGTGAATCTACACATTTAAATATCTTTAAAAAACCTGAATGGTCACCTTTTGAGAATGAGAATCAACTTATCATCTTCATAATTGAACAAATAAAAGGAAAGAATGGATCATTTCCCTCCTACACAAACCATACCACTGTGCCGCCAGGTGACAGAGCAGGGACACATCCTGGATGGCCTCGCTCTGGCTGATAAACTAACATCACAACAATAAAACACAAGGGTACAATGGGGGGACGCTCTCTTAAGGGCTGGGAAGCCCCATTGCAGGGACACGAGAGACCTGCAGAGCCACAGCACCACCTGTGCGTGACAGCGCACCCGTGCAGGTGTCAACAGCACGCCCCTGCATGGCGGAGGTGGACGCGTCTCGCGCCTTGGGAACAGCACTCTTCAGTCACCCCAGGAAAGGAAACCCTGCCGTTAATCTAAAGATCTCTGTGTGTTTGCCCAAAGTCGCCGTCCAGCATGAATTACAGAGTCGTAGTTCAGGCATGTGGTCCGCTGCCAGGGCGATGCCATTGTCCTTTATGCCTATTTTTAGTTCTGATCCTTGGGGCAACTAATATTCATTTTCAGGAAACAAATCTATGAAAATTATTCCCGCTTGTGTGCGACATGCAAAGCAGGAGCCCGCCGGCTCTCGTGCAGCGAGGACACGCCCACGTCCCCCAGCCTGGGTCCCCGACATCTGTGGGTCCTCGGGAGAACTGAGACTGCAGGAAAGGCCCTGCCCTAATTAGATTTTACCTCCCGAAGCCCATTCCCTGACCTAATGAGAAACAAAAGCCAGGTGGGGGGTGGGGTGAGGGCTGGGATTTTCCCTCCGCATCAGCAAAACCCAAGTCCACACTGGAAACAGGAATCGCTATAAAGGGGACCCGGCCTCGGCGTGGAGATCCTTTTATTCTCAGGATGTAGCTCCCTCCAGAGAGCACAGGGCTCAGACGCTTACTGGCTCCAGTCCTGGTCTTTCCTGACCAGGAGTCGGGATCGCAGCTCAGGTCCTCGCCCAGGCCCGGGCTGTCCACGCGCTGCCTCACGTGACCGCACGGGCCAGACCATCGCTAGGCCACGTCACTGGGGGAAACTGAGGTTCAAAGATACAGGGACTTTCCTGTGGCCACTCCAAAAGCCATTGGGGGGTCCAGCCTCTGAGCTGGACTCTGCACACCGCTGACCTTGGAGAGAATGACCACTGAATAATTCCAAAACGTGATTGTCAGGAGAGAGCGCCTCTTGGGGGCGGCACAGGGTCCCCAGGGCGTCACGTGCAGCTGGAATGCAGACTCCCGGCCGCCTCCTGTCAAAGTAGCGCCGGGTTTTCAGGTTTCCCAAAGGGAGCGTGGGCCTTCACACCTGAGGAGGCCTGTCCACGACGGAACCCAGTTACCTGGCCGGACACTCCCACATGGTAGCCTACCCTGACCCAATGCCGCCACGTCCACCACTGGGCCCACTGGAGGAAACGGTCAGGCGTGCTCACTGCGGCAGCTGTGCCCGTGGACATCGGGTGCTCCTGGTGCCCAGGCCTGGACAGCCTGGGCTGCGCTTGCTGCACTCTGCTCTCAGTTGGCCTCATTACGGTCACGTTGGTCCCAGAGAGGAGCCCAAGGTGGGAGGACACACCCAGGCCCAAGGGGGTGTCCCGGGCAGAGCCGTACTCACCCTGAACCGTGGCGCAAACCCCACAGGTGCGTCCTGTCCAGCACAAGTCTCCAGGACACACAAACCCAACGAGGGAGAGTCACTCTCATCTGCTGCCTGCGAGTTCAGGGGCGGACAGTGAGCACTCACGTGTGCTTAGCTGCCCCGTCCCCACTGCACGAGGTCGCTGAAGAGCTGCGGTCCCGGCACCCAGGGCAGCACATGGGCACCCAGCTCCAGCCCCTGGGCTCAGGCGTCAAGATTCCCGATGCTCCTGCCCCCACTGCCCAAGTCTAAATGCTCGGCTCGTCCTCTCCTTCCCCAGAATGATCCTGGACGCACCTCTGTGGCCAGAAGGAGGCCTTGCCCCTCGCAGGCTCTGCCCCCAAGGGTGTCCCCTTCCACACCCTCCTCTGCCCTGACCACCGCTCATGGACCCCTGGGACTGCACCTGCAGACCTCTCTGCACCCCCCACAGGCCCCGTCTCCGCCTCCAGGAGGAAAAGCCAAGACACAAGACCCAGGCCCTCGTGGTCTGCGTCACCTCCCCCTCCCCTCCGCCTCTGCCCCCCACCCTCCCCAGTGCAGCAGCACCCGCCGCCAACCCCTGGGGCCCCAGGCAGATGCTGTGGGCGCTTGGCCAAGTGCTCCAGGCCCCCAGCCCCCCTCCCACAACTCTGAGCCTCCTCCAGGGCCACCTTCAGGACAGGGGCAATATCTGCAGTGAAGGTCCCCAACTTCTCACCCTTAGGACACACAGCACTGAGGTGGCTTCAATTCAGCCCCGCAAAGATGCCCAGGGAGATGATCCCGAGCTGCCCCAGCCCTGCTCCTTCTGTGGCCTGTGCGGCCCCTCCCCACCCCAGTGGTGCCTCCTGGGACCCCTGGTAGCAATGATCCCGCCTTCATGGAAATTCTGCTATTCCGCTAGTCAAGGACTTTTGTGTGTTTGTATTTTGATTTTTTAAATATCCTATGGGGGGCGCTGTGGCTCAGCTGGTGGAACGCTCGCCTGGCATGTGCGGAGCCCTGGGTTCGATCCTCAGCACCACATAAAAATAAATAAATAAAATAAAGGTCTTGTGCCCAACTACAACTAAAAAAATAGATATTTTATAAATAAATGTCGTCTTAGACTATTGTTCATCGTCTCCACGACGGTGGGTTTTGTGGTGCCCTGTAGTTTTTGCCCAAGGCAAGCACCTCTCTGCCACCTGAGCTCCGGCCTGCAGAGCTGTTGAGATGGAAGTGTAAGTGTGTGTCACCCAAGACAACCTCAGTCCTGCAGTCCTCTGCCTAAAATAGAATTGGTGGTGCCGAGGGCCTTTGCAAAGCCACCTCTGTCAGGTGCCATGCAGGGCCGCTCAGCCCCGCGGCTGTCCGGCACCAAGCCTGGCCTGGGAGCCGGCCTGCTGGGGACAGCTTCCTGGCCCTGGCCCCTGCGTTCTGCTTGATAACTCAGGGCGGGAAATGGGCAAGGGCTGTGTCCCCCGCCGGCTGGCTCTGGCTCGTTTCTGGAGCTCGAGAGCCAGCCCTGGCCCAGGGAGTCGTACATTCCACTGGGAAGGAGCCCTGGAACTCCGGAGCCCAGCCAGGGCTGCCCGGGGGTGCGAGGCCAGCTGGGGAGACATCGCACCCGTCCCCTGCCCTGCGCGCCGCCCAGCATTTCCAGGCAGTGACATCAGAGTGAACAGAGACCACCCCGGGAAGGAAAAGCAAGTCACAGAGAGGGCAGGCGGTGGGGGCGGGGGTGGGGGGGCAGGCGGCCCTCCTTGCCTTGGCAACTTCGATAAATTCAAGAATAAAAGTCATCCCCGGCTCCGTGAGGTGCTGCCGTGAAGCCCCTGGCTGGAGCCCACCAGGTGGGTACAAAGGCCTCGGCCAAGACACTGTTCTGGGCCACCTTGCCCTGGGGACCACGCGGCTGGCAGGGCAGTGCTTCTCTAAAGCCCTCAATAAAACGTGAGCCCAACCCAGAACGTGGCAGATACCCGGGCTCCACTGAGGGCGCCGGTCACAGGTGGGCGCCCTGCGTCCCTGCCCCCAGGAGATGCAACCAACCACCTCCCGCCAGGGGTGTTTCCCTCCCTCTCCCAGGTCCTCCCTCTTCTCCTCCCTCTCACCCCCACAGGCCCCCGCAGCCCCCATCTCCCAGCCCCTTCCACCAGACCAGCTGAAATGTCTGCGCGGCCGTCTCTGCCCCAGCTTGGCCCCTCGTGCCAGAAAGAATTTGGCCCCTGAGCGGAGGAAACCCAAGCTGGCCCTGTCCGCCCACATGTGAGATTCCTGCAGAAGTGTGTGCATTTTTTGGTGGGCAGGGGGGCGGGGGGGCTTAAATACTTGTGATGAGGCTGAACTGGGGCTGCTCGGACAGCGCTCTCCTCCGATCCCCACCACCGGAGCTCCGGCCGCTGGGCCAAGAGGCCATGGCAGCGAGGAGTGCAGCTCTGTCCAGAGAGGGAGGAGCCGTTTCCTGCTCCTGCCAGGTGGAAAATCTGCTCAACGCAAAAGCCTAGTTTAGCTCTGTACCCTTTGGTTAAGAATGTTCCCTTAAAAAAAAATCATGTTTCTTTTCAATGTTTCAAAAGTTAATTCATGTGGAAGAAAAAAAAAGATTAGTATAAAATTTCAAATATTAAATTCAAATGCAGGATTAATGGCTTTCATTTCTAAGCCCAAGAGGTTGTCTGGAATCCAGGACATTTTTGGACAGTCGACACCAGACTCAACCAGACGCGGTTGTGCTTTGGACCAAGTCAGCACAAACCCAGCACCTTGAAGACTGTCCTCACGTCTGCCTGGACGCACACGTGGACTGTGCACCTCTAAGCTCCCGTCCAGGGCGGATTCAGAGCCTCAGCTGGAGGACAGAGGCCAGACTCCTCTCCACTGAGCCCCGCTCCAGGGCTCCCACCCCGCTCTCAGACACCCAGCCAGGACGGGCGCACGGACAGCCCCATCAGAGGGAAGGAGAGCAGGTTCCCCGCAGCGCCATTCCCGGGGTGACCGACACCCACGAAACACACTTGGAGTCCGGCTGACTGGCCTCAGAAGCACAGGACGGTCCCCTGCGGTCCCAGCAGGGCCGATTTCCAGCCCAACGTGGTTTGGATTATTTAGGAAAGGTTCTGAAAAAGAGTCAGGACGTTCATCCGAGTCCAAGACAAGCCTCATGGAACCCTGTCCCCCCCCACCCAGGTGGGCAGGGCAGGAGGACACTGATGTCCATGACAGAGCTTCAGCTCCGTTGAAGGAAGTTTTCTTGAAATAGACACCCCTTGAAGGAACCCCCCAGCCATGTGCCTAGAAGATGCTGCTTGTTCCAAACCAGGGGCCAGCTGACCAGCATCTGGGGCCAGGCTGGCCGCCGCTTGGACTTATACATAAAGTTTACTGGGAGATGACCATGGCTTCGTCCGGGGAGGCCTGGGTCACTCACCCACCTGTAGGTCCCCCCTGGCAGACAGCAGGACAGAACGGAGGCCGCTTCTCCCCGAATGCTCGGCCTCAGGCCTGTGAGGCCAAGTGGGCTCCGAGCCAGGACAAGTAATCCCGGGCTCACGAGCACATTCCCACGGGTGCTGCAGGCAGGTGACCAGAGGGGACGGGGTGGGGCTGGCCAGGTCCCTGAGGTGGCGTGGGGGGCAAAAGTCAGTGTGTCCGCATGGCCCCTCGGGTCACGCAGGCTGGTGGACAGACGTGCCTGGAGCGGCCAGCCTTCCGCCTGTCGTGATGCCCAGAAGCTGAAGCACTGTGTCCTCAGCCTCTGTCCCTCAGGAGACATCACCTGGAAGCACTGTCCTCGTGCACAGCCAGACACAGACCCACCACAGCTGCCCGGGGTGTGAGAAGAGGCACCGCGGAGCCTGGGGTCCCAGAGGCCTGGGTCCTGGCAGGGTGAGACCCAGGGAGCAGCGTCCTCTCTGACCGCTTGGTGGCCTCTCAGTCTGTAAACTCACCAGAGCGGTGACATCACTAGGCATCCCTAGCCTGGGATGTCACCAGGGGGCAGGGCTGCCCACTTGGGAACAGAACCTGAAGTCCCCTGTGGCCAGCACTCAGGTGGGACTCCAGGGGGCCGTCCAAGAGCCAGGACTGGGCAGCCCACAGCCCTGAACTGGTCCCCTAACATTAGGAATGACCGCTTTGGACAGCAACACGTTTGGGAACCAGATTAAGACGCAAGCGTCCCTGGGAGTGCTCCCGTGGTCAGTTATCACCAGGCCCTGGTCTTTCGGTGTCTCAGGAGCCCTGTCACTTCACAGGTCACTCCAGCAACCAGGCAGGCCTACCCAAGACCCTCCCCCACCCAGGCTGGCCTCATGATGGGGAGCCCCTGGGGTCCCAGACAACCCTGCCCGGGATTCGACCCTGTGCTGGGGTCTGCAGGGACTCCCCAGGGACTGTCCAGCGCTGGCTCCAGAAGACCCAGTCGCCTCCCGTGCAACCTCTGAGAGCCTGGGAGGCCCAGGCCCGTTTGCCAAGTGCGGAAACCGAGGGGCAGAGCCGGGCAGCTCTCGGAAGGCCGCGGCAGTGGGGAGAGCAGACCTGGGGCTACCTGGCCTCGTCCGAGGGAGCCCGCATCCCACGTGTGCGGAGGAGGGTCCAGCAGGCGGGGTGGGGACAGCCAGGTCCTGGTCATTTTCCCAGGAGGAAATTCCCAGGGAGGCCCTGATGAGGAACATGAGAGGGACAGGAGGCGAGGTCACGTCTCTCCCTGGGGTCACTCTGGATCACTCGGCTCCCTTGTCAGAGGGGGTGTCCCCCAGCAGAGGGGAGCTCCCTGCACCCCAGTGATGGTGGGAGTCCCTGGTCCCCAGAGACCAGGGTGACGGCAGAGCCCCACGGGGCCAGCACAGCTGTCTGCTGGCCCTCCTCGGCCCCAGTAGCCCTTCCCGCAGGTGCCTTCTCAGCCCCTGGGCAGGGAGGACCCTGGGCCAGAGCTTGGCTACGAGGCCAGCAGCGCTACCGCGGCCCGAGGACTGATATCCCCGAGGACCCCAAGAACCCCTGGGTGGCCCCAAGACAGCTCTCAGAAACTCGGACTCATGGTGCAGGCCCGGCCCAGACTCCGGTGTCCTACAGGGAAGCCACCATCTCCGTGCGTCCCTGCTGTGACCAGGCCATTCCCTTAGCCTCCGGCTCCGTCTCAGTCTGTGAGGTGCACGGTTCAGAGGCCCTTTCGCTGCCACTCTTGTCCCCAGGCTGCAGGACGAAGGGCACGGCCCGGGCAGGACTGGCTCCCCACAGTCCTGGGCGATCGTCCGGAGTCGGGTGTCCGGGGGCTGTCCCAGGGCCTCCTGGGGTCCCACACGCTGCCTCCTCTATGCCCCCGTCCCCGCCCCTCTGAGATGACAGCAGCCATTTGGATGAGGGCCCAGCCCGAGGGCCTGGTCTGACTCCATGTCCCCTTCAAGGACCTGTCTCCACACACAGCCACGTTCCGAGGTCCCTGGGTTGGGACATTGACACGTAAGCTCATGGGGACCTGGAGCCACATGCTCAGGCACCTGGCACCTGTCGGAGGAGCTCCCGGGGTACAGGTGGAGCCCAGGCCCCATCTCCGGCACCGAGGCCAGGCACAGCACACAGGGCCACAGCAGGCTCTTGGCTGGCCCTGGGCAGTGGGACCTGGGTCCTGGCCTGGCCCCACCTCTGCGCCTGGCGCTCTCTCCCCGCCAGCTCCGCGAGGGTTAAAGTGAAGGCCTCTGGGGTTGGGTGGATTTACTGCCCCAGAACTTTATCATCTCCCGGCTGGAGGGCTCACGTTTCTCACCTAATTACTTGCCCTGCAATCAGGAGAGATAGCGCTCTGTGCGGGTTGGCTGCAGCTGTGAACTGTTTATTTACTTTCCCTCAGTCCGGGAATGGCTGTAATTTAAAGGTTCAGATCTCAGCTACCCTGCCTGGTGCAAACACCCTTAAACACTTCCATATTGCTCCAGAGGAATGTCGCTGGAACCCGCCCGCCCCCCGTCCCCCCACGGGAGAAGGGAGGCAGGTGTCCCTGGGTATGGGCCACGGGGGCACGGGAGGCGCCACTCTCCGCACCGCACTGCCCAGCCCGCGCCCGTCCTGAGCAGGCAGGGGACCGGCCCTGCAGTGGGGGCCAGGATTCAGAAGCACCAGGGCGGGGATCACCCGACTCACCCGCCAAGGAAAAAACCGTCCCTGCCACAGTTCAAGCCCCAGCTCTTGCTAATTCCTGCGCCAAATGGTGTAATTACCACTGAAGTTGTCAAATGGCATCCAGATGGCCTTACCTTTCACACTAGCGGTTTAATAAGCTTTTAGGCGTGACCTCTGCAGCCGGTCTTCCACCTGCACAGGCCCCTGCGTGAAATCCGAGCCCACAATTAGATCTGATAATGAGAGCCAAGGCGCCCAGCCTTGAACTCCACCAGCCCGCTTCCAGAGGTGCCCAGAGAGTCACCCCACGCCACCGACAAATGGCCTGCGCCCACCACAATCGCGGGAAGCCAGAGGCGGCCTGAGGCCCGGCAGCGCCTTCGGGGGCCAGAGAGTTCCGCAGGCCCAGGCAGCCGTTTCCCGAAGCGAGACCTGGCAAAGGAGCCGCTCAGACCCGATGATGTCCCCAAGATGGTGGTTCCGGCCACCCACCTGGGGCCCACCCGAGAGGACGCATTTCCAGCTCTACCACCTCCGAGGGCACCAGCCGGTGGGCCCCTGCTGCCCACAGCCACCGAGACCTCACCCCAGAGGGCTCAGCCGACAGCCCACGCAGCCGCTCCAGCAGAGGAGGGTCTGGCCGGCGGAGGCTCCTGCGATGGGCCGGACCCTCATCAGTTACAGGACAGACCTTACCAGGCACTTGTCCAGGACTTCACCTGGGTCGGCCTGTGTGACACAGGAACCAAGCGTGGCGTTCATCCTCATTTAGAGATAGACTGTGGCACAGGAGGTTAAGTGACGTGCCCAAGGCCCCACAGCTGAGAAGTCACGAGAAGGGGACTTGAAGCTGTGTAAGCAGCGGTTCATCAGGAATGCGAACGACTGGGCTCCCATCTGGGTGAAAAGTGATCATCTGTTCAAACTCGTACTCATGTGCAAGTTGGATGACACGTCGTGCCTATTAAAGCTCCGTCTCTGTGCAAGGCTTTGGAAACGCCAGACACTTCTTCACGAGCCCCACAGGCTGATGCTCTCGCTGCCCCGACCAGGGCAGGAGCCCAGGCAACGGGAGGACTTGAGCTCCGGGCCAGGGAGCGTCATCCTGGTCCCGATCCTGATCTCTGCCAGGAGGGGACGCTGGTCAGAACAGCCACAGACCTGAGGGTTGGGGCCAAGGCCAAAGGTCATAAAAGGTCTGCCCCTCACTATTTCTGGCCCTCCCAGGGGGTGGGTGTCCCCGCTTCCTGACCCTCACAGGACCCCGCGCTTTACACTTTCCTTGAACGCCTGCTCTTGAGATGCTGTCCGCGATCTTACGAGGGCGTAAATGACGATGACTGGGAGGCAGGGACTGCACCTCCTAGGGCCCTGGGTCCCCTTGGCTTTTCAAGCAGGAGATAAGCATGATGCAGCCCACGTCATGGCTTCACTGAAATCGCACTGGGCAGTGATGGACTTAAGAAGGAGATCTTCACGTGACACAGATCAGAGCCAAAGTGCTGTGGGCTTCCCGTGGGAGGTGACAGAGGCCGTGCGGAGGGAAACCGGCCCAGGCCACTGCTGGGGAGGAGGCTGCCCCTCTAAGAATCCTCAGGCAGGAAGCCCCAGGACCCCGGCCCCACACCCGCCGGCGTCCAGCCCAGGGGACGTGGCCAAGTGGCACATCTAAGCACAAGCTGGGTGGCCTGGGGACGATTCCAGGCGTCCTGGGGCCTGCCCTTGCGCTCCCTGCTGGTGACCAGTGGTGGCTCCATGGTGCACGTGGGTCCTCCTCAGCACAGCAGCCGCTCGCAGCCCCTGGGCCACCCTGACCCTGGCCCTTCCCTGCCGGCCACCGTGCTTGGCCACCAGGAGGACTGCTCAGAACCCGGCACCTGTGGCTTCCGTCTAGCTGCGTCCCCTCGACCTGCTGGCCTCGGCTCCCCACACTCGAGGGCAGCAGCCGTCTGTGTCACCCCCCGCGTCCCCCTCGCCTGGGCAGGTGCACAGTGGCCATGTCCTGCTCCGTGAGGTCAGACCCGCTCACTGCCCACTTCCTCCTCCCGCCCAGCACGTACGCTCCAGGAGGGTGGCCCTGAGTGGTCCACCCTGGAGTCCCAGAGCCCAGCGGGGCAGGAGCGATCAGCGTCTGCACCTCAGGGGATGGCCCCTGGGTGCCTAAGTTAGGGGAGGACACACTCGTCACCATCCGGAAGGGAGCCTGTGGGCACTCTTGACCTGACCTCTTGCTCCAGCAAAGCCAGGCCAGGTCAGGCAGGGGACGCTGGACCATCTCGGAGGAACACCAGGGGCTGTGACCGTGGGTGCCAGGGGACCTGACGGGCAGAGGAAGGTCAGAGGCGGTGCCGTAGCTGGGGAGACACGAGCACCCGGGCGTGCTGAACCCCTCCGGCTGCCCCGACAGGAGCCACCCAGGCGCCCGGCCTGAGCCCACTTCACAGTCAGGGAATGGGGAGGACTTGCACTCGGGGCCAGGGGGCCAGGGACACTCAGCCCATGATGGAGATCATAAGTGGTGGAGCTGGACTTCCCCAGGGAATGGAGCGGGGACGTCCAGGAGCAGCCTGACCCTGGAGAAAGGAGGGGCGGGTGGAGGAGAGTGAAGGGTGGGGTTTTTCTGGTTCCAAAGTCAGGCTCTGTGTGTGTGTGAGTGCAAAATGACACTCAGGTGTGTGCACGTGGGTCCTGGTGTGTTTGTAAGTGTGTGCATTTCTCTCCCAGAAAAAAAGTCTCAGGAGGACCGTGAGGCCGAAAGGCCAGGCCACCAGATTGGACGTCTCAGGGCACCCTGCTTTGGGAAACATGAGCCAACAGACCACGGCCAGCTCCAGTCTGCAGCTTCCTGCTTCAGGTCAGCAGCAACCTTGGGTCAGGACGGGTTAGGAGGCCACCCGAGGGGCGACAGAAAGTCCACGAGACCCAGAGGGGCCCCACTGGATGCCCTGGGCGCTGACCTTCAGGACACAGTGGGAGCCAGAGCCACGGGCACTGGCTGGACCTGCCCTCTGCTGAGATCCCCCTCCAGGCCTGGGTCCCAGCCGCGGCCACCCCTCACTGGCGGGAGGCCTCGTGCAGGTGAGAGCTCTGCTGGCCAGCTCGGCCCTGGTTGCCCAGCCGGGAGACAGACACGTCGACACCACGGCACCCGGCTCCAGCAGCCCCAGTCTAGATCCCAAGCTCCCCACGACAAGCTGAGCTGCTCAACGCCACCAGTAAATGCTCCAGGGTCCAGACAGCCTCTGGGCGCTGGGACACCGAGACGCAGGCCCGGGGTGGGACGCTCGGCTGGCCCAGGACTGACGCCGGGAACCGTGGGCAGAGGTGCCTGTTGGAGGCAAAGCTGGGGCCAGAGCCACTGTCCCTCACGGGAAGTGCACAGCAGCCTGCGTCTGACTGCCCCCTCTCCACAGGGCAGAGTGGGGATGGCGTCTGCGCCTGAGGGGTGTCGCGTGCTCCGGGAAGTCTCCCTGTGGGGACTGTCCCCCCACCCTCCCGCTGCACCCTGAGAAGTGTGCCCTCGGCACCGAGAACCTCAGAATTCGCACAGCGTCCAGATTCTGGGTTCCTGTCACCAGGGAAGAGCAAAGAAATCAAGTTCCTTGTATTTGGCCGACTTTTAAATTTTTCCAGAGGAAATAGTGCCAGCACCAACAGGGAGTCCCCGGGGCACTCAGCACCGACAACGTCACCGCTGCAGACCCCAAACCCCACGGCTCAGGGCCGTCTGTCTGGTTTTTAGAATTCTCAGAACCTTGACAAGAGCCTTGTGCCTTCAATCATCACAGTGGACAGAAGAATTCCTGCTTCTTGCACCCATTATGCAGAGAACCCTGGGATTTCTCCTGACTACCTCTTCAAGGAAATAACATCAGACCCAGGTAACGGAAGAAGAGACAGGGTTCTGAGGTGCTCCAGGAGACAGAGGAACCAGAAAGGTTGCCTTGAAGTTGAAATTCTGCTTTTCTGAACCCAGAGTCCAGCCCCACCAAGCCAGCGTCCCCAGAACTTGCCCCATCAGAGTTACCTAGGGCCTGGTGTAACTGCTGGGGCCGTGAGAATCTGCAGCAGTTAAACCACCACCCGGGTGAGAGGTGGCCCACTGCCCGCACTCTGAGCCCGGGAGCCTCCAGATGGTGGTGAAGGTGGGTGAGGCAGGAGTCCAGCCTGCACAGCGCCCCCGCAGGCCACATAGAACACTGCGCCCGCCCATGCCTCCTGGACTCCGGCCACCCACTGCCCTGAACAAAGAATGGACGGAAACAGGAATTCACCCCGTGCCACTTCTTCACACTGGCCGCCCGAGGGAGGGCTGCCGAGGGGTTCCTGGAGCCAGAGCAGCTGAAAGGGCCAGGGACACGGGCAGAGGGGTGGTGGCCAGAGCCCGCCACGGGCCAAGGGCCTGAGAAACAAAACAGCCCCCCCCCCAAAGCTGGCCTGAGCCCTCACCCGCCGAAATCTGCAAGCTCATCACAGCACTGGGAACCCTCGCTGGGGACGGAGCACAGGACGCATCCTGCCCGCAGAGATAAGAGAGGATTCCCAGGTTCACACAGGCCCGCGTCCCTCTGGGACGGAGCTGCTGGCGGCAGGCTGGAGGAACGTGAGAAAGATTCCCAAAACAAACACTGGCCAGGAGCCCAGGGACAAGGGGCCAGCCACACCCTCCGGCCCCTCTGCCTTTGGGCAGAACCTGCTGGGAGGGGCCGGCCATGGGGGACCCTGCTGAGGGGTCAGAGTTTGCTGCCCTGAGCCACCTCCAGGCTGACTGCAACCCACCCTCCTCATGCTGTGGGGGGCCCTGGGCCGGCCGCTGTGCCTCAGTTTCCCCTGCAGAAAGACGGTGCCGTGGGAACTACCTCTGCAGGCCAGGAGGGCTGGGCTCCTGTGTGTAACTGCTGGCGGGACCGGACCCACTGGGTGCTCGGGGATCAGGTATCCACAGTGGGCAGCCCAGACCTCCACACTCCCGGGAGGACCCCGCAGGCCAGGCCGTAAGGGTTCCCAGGCAAGGGGAGCGCTGAGAGCCGCCTCCTGAGGTCTGGGCAGGACTGACGGGAACCCACAGTGGCCGCTGCCCCTCCCTGCCCTCCGTCCTCACCCACAGCCTGCGCTGGCCCAGGGCAGTCCACACGCTGCACCCCTGAGCTCTTTCGTACACCGAAAACAACACCCAGAGAGTGAACCTGTGCCCCCAGAGGCCAGGACCATCGTGGGGTTTACTACGGGGACCCCCTGTGGCCCCCACCTCCCCTACTTCACGCCCCCACCACCCGCGCAAGGCCGCCCAGCCATCAGCAGGACAGCAGGGGCCACCCAAGCAGGACCAGCACTGCAGCCTCTACCCACCGTGCCTCTCGGGCAGGGGCAAGGGCTCACTGTCCCTCTGACTGCCAACAGGGTGCCTGTGCAGGCGAGTCCAGAAGTAGAGGTGGGCGGAGTTGGTTCTGCCTCCCGGATTTGATGAGGTCGAGGGCCATCCCTCAGGGGCACCCTGCTCTTTGGGGCAGTGGGACCTGGAGTTCCCGGGAGAGGCCCCCAGGCCACGGGAGGAGGCTGCTTCAGTCTGGGGGAGTGGGAGGAGCCCAGCCTGGGCAGCGCGCTTTCCCTGTGATCTTCTCACCCTTTGGTGCCTCTGAGCAGCCGGAGGTCAGTGAAGACACTGACTTAGAAAGGTCCTGGGACGGATGATGGCCAACGTGACGAGCCCACCACACGCAGCAGGGACGCTCACAGCAGGAGGGACGGAGGGAGGCAGACCTGTCGACACCAACGAGGCCACACCGGGTCTAGAGGAGCAAGAAGAAGCCAAGCCCAAATCAGCAGACTGAAAAAAATCAGGGCAAAAAGAACAAAAAGGGGGAAAAGAACAAAAGATGGTGAAATTCAGAGCTGGGTCTTGGTGCTTGTTTGTTTGTTTTGAAAAGATAAAAAACACAGTTGACAAATCTCTAGCTACACTGACCAGGAACAAAAAGACCCAAATAAACAGAACCCAGATGAAAAGGAGGCATCATCACCAACCCCACAGAAAGGCAGAGCCGCTGGGGACTGTTATGAGCCACCAGTAATTCAACCCCTGGAAAACCCGGACGGAACAGACAGACGGCTGGACACACATATCCACCAAAATGGACAGACCCATAACAAGTAGTGAGGCTGAGTCAGCAACAAGGGCAACGACAGGACCCAGCAAAGCCAGTCCCCAACCAGAAGGCCCCGCTGAACTTCACCAAGCATTTAAAGAAGGACAAGGGCCACTTCTTCTCAAAGTGTTCCAAGGTATGAAGGGTGGGAACCCTTCAGCCTCGTTCCATGGTCAGCATCATGGAGGCTGACTCCAAAACCAGACGAGGAAGGATAAAAAAAAATCAAACTCCAGACCAACATCCCAGAT
>NC_135491.1:58901334-58932163 GCF_052094955.1 Ictidomys tridecemlineatus
GGTGGCTGCTGCCCTGTAGACGGCCAGGCCAGTGAGCTCCAGGATAGTCCCGCTGCCCAATCAGACTCAGTGTCTCCATCTGGAAAATGGGGATGACCAGAGCCAGCCTGTGTGGCTCCTGGGTGACACTAGGGACAAAGTACGGCACCCTGCCCCAATTCCTCCTACCTCACAGTGCCCTCCTCCTACCTGACCACAGGCCCCAGCCCTGCTCCCTCGACCCAGCCCAGCATCCTGGATCTGGGCCACCAGAGGAGTCCAGGACCCCAGTGGCTGATCCCTCTGCAGACACTGTCCACACAGCTGAGCAGAGGAGGGAGAGACACCAGCTTCCCCTCCGCCTGGCCCTGCAGCCTCTCCCCATGCCTCCCATGGCCGGGGCCAGGCAGAAGCCGGCTGACATGGCTGCCTGGGGATGCCTCTCTCACCCCGGAGCCCCAGGCAGGGCCAAGAGGAGCGGGAAGGGGAAGCTAAGGGACCCAGACAGACCCCACTCGCAGAGCAGCAGCACGGTATCCGCCTTCTTGGAACCCCTCCAGGACTGTCTTGGAGTGGGAGGTGCACGGTGGCCTGTCTCCTGTCCCTGAAATCCACTAAAACGCAGCGTCTGGTTTGGGATCTGGGGTGGGGCCGGAGACTGTGTTGCTGACCACCCCCAGTGAGCTGGCCATGCTGGCAGTCGCTGGCCTGGGAGCCGAGGGCATCTGGCACATGCCTCCTGGCACAACCTGAGTGGATGAGAGGTCAGGGTTTATATGGGCCTGGCTCTCCCTCCTCATGCAAGTCTTTCAGGCAGGAACTAACGTGAACCCTACTTTGCAGAAGAAAAATCAAGACCCAGCAAGTCCGGAAAATGTACCCAGAGGCGCCCAGTCAATGGCAGGGGTGGATGCTAGACGGCCCCCTACCCACTTATCTGTGGCCTTCCAGCCCCAAGTCCAGGCCAAGCAACTTGTTCAATGACTCCAGGTCCAAGATAAGTGCTCCAGAGGCATGAGTGACCAGGGCCAGCTCTGGGCAGCATGGGGTGCCATGCACACCCACCTGGCTGGGTCCGGTGTGGAGCTGTGCAGATCTGAACTGCTCTCTTCCAGAGTTGCAGATTTCACTTCTGGGTGGGTGTGAGAGGCTTCCTCTGTGGTGTCCTCCCGCTGATGGGCACGTCCTCCAACCTCGCAGGGCAAGCCTCGAAAAGTCCAGAGAGAGTCTGGCCCGGTACCATCCCCAGGAACAAATTCAGACGGATGTTAGCGACACCTCTCATTCCCTCACCTCTGCCCACCACGCGGGAGAAGTGCAGGGAGACCCCGAGAGACGGCGGGGATCTGCCCCATGCTACTGCTGCCGGAGTGTCTCCACCTCCCTCCGCCACCCTGCAGCCCCAGCCCCTGAGCTGACCCTTTAGTGAAACCCGCATGATTTTCTGTCTCCTTTCCAGAGAGTTTCAGGGGCAGGTGGGGTCCGGGGAAGAAGGACAACTCCCTGTACCCTGCTGGCGTGGGGGGCCCAAGGCCAGGGTCGACGGCCAGCTCCTCCACAGGCCCTGGCTTGCTGGGGAGGGGAGTGCATGTCTCTCTCCTCTTCCCTTTCAACAGACACTGCAGCAAGAGGCGCCCCGTTAAGAGGGAGGAGAAGTTGCCTCCCGCCTTCCTCCCCAGAGATCCTCAAAACATGAAAGGCAGAAAGTCGACTGATACAGGGCGCAGCACGTGAGCCAGGGCGCATCCTCTCAGCGGGAGTGGGTGCTGGCCCGCGGGCCTCCCCAGCCCCACTGTGAGCCACGTGCAGAGACGGCCCTCATCCACTCCCACCCTCCAGGACCAGACCCCAGAAGGGGCCACAATGGCACCAAAACATCCAAACAGGCAGGAATTGGCCAAACAGGCAGGTTGGGGCCATTTTTTAAATTTTTTCCCCAATCCAGCCGAGCAGACAAGACCCATGGAGCATGAACGTTCTTTGGCCTTGCTCAGTTTCTGAAACATGGATTATTTTCACATCAGTGGGTAAGCGCATGCTGCCGAGTAGTGGCCTGATGAGCCGACAAGGGTGTGCATCCTGGAGATGAGATGTGCAGAAACCAGTCGGCCCCAGAGGTGGCCCAAGCAGACCCTCCCTTCAGCCGAGGTGCCAAGTGACAGCTCTCTGTGGGTTCCTTCTAATACCGTCACCTCTGGGGTCTGCACACAGCTGAACACTTGCCAGAGTTGCTAATTTTATTTTCTGCACTTTCTACGTCTCAACAGCTCCCTCTGTTCTGCTGTCAGACCCGAGCACTTGGGCCGCAGAAGTTCCAATCTTTTTACAAGCTGCACCCGACGTGAGCGTGGTTTAATAGACAAGGCCCCTGCTTTACGGGCTAGTATCTTACCCAAGGAAATTAGAACAGCTCCGGGGACTGATTTACATTGTGACTATTGTTTGCTGGTTGCTGTGCTGGTCAGAGAAGTGACTTTCTCCCCAAAGGGCAGATTTTTAAAGCAGAACAGAATTTGTTTAAACAGCTGGGTTGGAGCATAATCATTTTATTAAAACACAGAGTTATGAATGGGGGTAACTAACTCGCAGAATTTGTAAACACATACAGGTATAAAAACCAACAATTAAATTTTTAAAAAATATCACAGATTCAGGACTACCAGATTTGACGAAGTCTTTGTAGCTGCTACGTTTACATATTTCTAAGTCTTTAAATAGCATTTCAAATTTGGAGTGAATGAAACGCCCCTCCTCCTTGTCCCCCACCCCCAGCAGAAATGAAAACATCATTCTTAGGAGAAGAAACATGAGTCTGTGTTCCCGCCACTACATTCCAGTTTGTTTTAAAATACTTGTCAACGTGCACACGGCTTATTTTTAAATTAAAAAGCAACATAAAAAATCATTACCTAAAATAAATCGAGGGATCATGTCGCCCCACTGAAATTATCAAAAAGGTTTTAAATCATTTTAATTTAAAGATTAAACCTGTTGAAGGTGATCGTCGTTCTCCTTGAAAGATCAGGGCTCTCTCTAGGAAGACATGAGGGCAGGAAAATGCTGGTTTTGAACTAACACAGAAGCCTTCCTGTGGAAGGAAGCCGGGGCTGCAGGAAAGGCGCAGCGTCCCATCAGCAGAGGGGAGACAGGCCCCTCCACCTGTGTCTGCCTCGATTCACGGGTCCATTTCATGCTTACGAAATTCCAGGTACCGTAAGTTCTTTCCAGGAGAAAAGCGAGGGTGTCTTTTACCTCTTAGAACCCAGCAGCCTAGTCCTGAAGTGCAGGAATGCTCCTAAAGGTCTGTGCTTCCATCCCAAACATTTCCAAAGCATCTCCTTGACCTCTAGTTGGGTGCAGTCTCGGACCACTGCCTGGGGACACAAGGTCCTCGACGTCTGGCCTGTGCCCTTTAGTCCTTGAGAGCCATAGCCTGTTGCACAGGCCTCCAGTGGCGTCCTCCCACGGGGGAGCCACGGTGTGCACCCTGGGAGAAGGGACAGGATGGCAGAGATCCTGGGTGTCCGCCTTCCCCTCCCCCACCCCAGTGACTCTAGAAGTAGCAGCGCCACCTACTGGGCACAGGCCGCCCTGCAAGGCAGAAGGCTACGCTTTCTGTTTAAGGCCTCCAGCGCGAGCTGAGTCCCGGGACAGAAGAACAAGAACACAGGACAATCCAAGATGCAGGGAGGTGGGAACCACTCTGCCGTCCACACCCCTGGTCTAAAGCGACTGGGAGAACCGGAGAACCGTGGCCCCACCCTGCAACCACCCCCACCCCCCGCAAAGAAAGTTGCTAGTCTCCGTTTGTAAGGGTCTTTAATCTGCCGTGAGCTCCTAGTGACGTCCCCGCCTTTTCTCCACAGACCTGTGGGCCCAGGGCAGGGGGCACACACGCCACCCCTGCGTGGGCTGCCAGGGAGCTCCCCGCTCCCTCCCGGACCCGACAAGTGTTTGAGAACAGCGCGCAAAACTGCGATAACCCAAATATTATTCCAAATTCTTAAGCAAAATGACTTTCATTTTTTAAGTTCATATAACTTTTCTTTATAAATATAAGCACATTCCAGTTATATCCCCGCCCCAGGTCGATTTTTTTCATACATAAATGCCCTTCCTGCCTCCCTGTCTCCTCCGACATCACTGAGTTGGTCTGAAATTCAAGTATCCATCGCTTTCTTCTCAAAATTAAAGGCAGGACATTCTTGCCACAAATGGAATCTTTTTTTTTTTTTTTTTACATTTCCCACACTATTTGGCATCATTTGCATGGACCGGAACGGACTCAGCTGTGTCCTAGGACAGCACAGATCTTCTCTTCATAGTCTTCACGATATTTTGGCAAGCTGTTCAGATGATCTTAAAAATAGCTTCAGATCACAAATTAAAATCACAATTAAATTTATTGAGTATCACAACTCACCTATTTCAAAAGAGAAAATACTTTTTTAACTGAAGCTTGTTTCTCTTTTATTACCCACCGTAAAAGAGAGTTTCAGAGCCGCAGGAGCCTGAAGCCAGGCTTGCTATTGTGCTACAGCCACCGAGTGCTTCATTTCGTGGGGAGTGTGCGTGTGTGCACCCAAGTATTTACATTTTTTGTAACTTAATTTCTTACTCAATAGAGTTTGAAAGATCTGGACATTATAAAGGCAAACTCATTTTCTGCTGGAATGAAATGAGAAAACGAAAATTCTAAAAATTCATTTCATTAGGTAAATTCAGTAGGGACTCACTGTTAGCCCCTGAAATAAACCAGCCTGCTCTGTTTACTTTCTCCCTCTTTCCGAGTCTTAAAACGAAAATTGAAGTCGCCCCCTCCCCTTCCTATCCTGTGTTTGTATAGAAATTCTAGAGTCTTTTCCTAAAAGCGCGGCGGTGCCGGGAGCTGTGGAGTGGGTCCACGCGCTCGGGCTGGCCGGCTGCGAGGCGGCAGGACCCGGGCAGCCACAGGAGCCGGGAGAGGCCAGGCACTCACGGTTCCGAGTCCGCTGGTCTCCGTCCTGATTCCAAGAGGAAATGTGGCTCTTCTGTGCAGAACCAGAAAGATCCAGGAAGCTGGCAAAGTCGCTAACCAAACAATCAATGGTGGAAACACAACAAAATAGAAAAACAAATTCGGGTTTTTTCCATCATGGAAAAGAAAGCCCGTGAAGAGTGGGGAAGGGAAGAGAACATATTTTAATTTTTTTCCTGTGACCTGAGCTGGGCCCCAAGCTAATCTCAGTTTGAATTTGGAACGTTTGCTCTCTATATCCACATGATAGAAAGGATCATTCGGCTGACCGCTCGGATTTAGGCTTGATTGCAACCCCCGAAGTTCACTGTGCGAAGCAGCCTGAGTTCCCCCGGCCGATCTGAAATGAGTTTTGCTACAAAAATACACTTTAAAACTCAGCGACCCCCACCCCCAACGAGGGCCTTCAATGACAGGAAATGTTAACCATTTTAAGCACTTTTTATTTGCATTTGCTCTGAAACCTAGGTCGTCGGGGAGAAATGTGCATTCAGTGATGGGCCCTGAAAGGAAGACGGTTGGAGTGAGAGTGAGGGTGCTTCCGCACACAGGGCGGGCCTCCAGGGCCCCGAAGTCACCCCTGGTAACAAAAGTCACTTTGCTCTGAATTTTCACAGAAGCAAAAGAAAAACACAAATGTGCACGTTGCTGTGACGCCGCGTCCGACCTGCGCTGCCGACAGGTTACAAGACAGTGCCCTCTGCTCTGCAGCTGGCCGGCTCAGGGCCGTGCCCGTCTTCCAGACTCTGCGACGCAGAGACGTGTGTGTATTTTCTCCCTGGGATCAAAAGGGGAGAGAAAAAAAAAAAAGGTTTTTTTCCTCCCCAAATCAACTAAACACTGAGGCTCAGAAACACGTGGAGTGTGTATAACATTGTTCTCCAGAAATCCATCCTGAATTTTTTTAAGTCCTCTCTTTGATCAAAAGCCGGCAGAGAATTACATTTTCCCTTCTGTTGCATTTCACGTGCAGTAACCCAGGGTGAGTTTAAACAAACAGATGCCCAGGCGTGAAGGCTTCTTTTAGTCTGAGTGGCTGGGGATGGACCCCTGGGGTGGCAGTGGGGGATTCCTTAGAGAAAGGGGAGAAAAGCTACAAAGGTGCGGGGAGGGCGGCTAAGGCCGGAATAAACCCGTGAAGAAAAGTTAAGACACCTCCACCACGGAGCCTGCGCCACGCAGCTGAACTGAGAAAATTCTCCTGCCTCAAAGATAAATGGGCGGCTTTCTGCCAGAGTGTCAAACAGAGAAAACAAATCCAAACAAACCGTTCACAAGATGCTCTCCTGCAGGCCAAGTGCGGGAGAGGCAGCGCCCAGAAGTCCACCGTGGGCCAGCCTGGGATGGGGGCCTTCTGGGTCCCCAGGGCACTGTTCCCTCCAAGCCCCAATCCAAATAGCTCACGGCCTCCGGGGTCTGGACTCCAAGCCCCTGGTGCCAGCGTGGACATAGAGGATGTTGAAGCTGGACTGTGTATTTGGGGGCAGGTGGGCACTGAGAACAATAGTGGTGTGTCCTCCCAGGGCAGGAGAGGAGATGCCACCTGGGTCCCGCTACCGGGTGGATACGCTGGCCAGCCAGACCAGTGGGTCTGACGACCAACCTCAGAGCCCCGCACCGGGGAGCCCACCACCACCTCCAACTGACCTTCTCATTTAAAGGAGAGGGCAATGCTGACCCAGGCCATGGGCAGTCCCCCAAACCTCAAAGAACTGCCTAGCGTGGTCCTAACACAAGTGCTAAAGACGTGGAAGAGGACACTTCCCGCCGTCCCTACAGCCTGGGAGCCAGCCCATCCAGCCAGTTGCCAGGGCAGGCCTTCTACCTGGCGTGGGGACAGGTGAACACAACATGCAGAGGACACGGCCGGAACTTTCACGAGAGAACCGTGGGAGCGCCCTCTCACTTTTCCTCTCCTGCGTGCAGGGGTGCAGGGCACACACGCCTCCATGCTCAAGGCAGCTCTGGGAGAAGAGACGGGGACGCTCCCCGAGCAGCGGCCAGGCCAGAGTACTTCATGAGCGGAGGCAGGAGCCCTGCCGGGGCAGTAACTAAAGGTGAGTCACTTTCTGAAGCCTCAAGCCAGAGAGAAGGAATCGGACGCTGATCACAAACCTGGCCGGGCTGGGCCGGTGTGTGGAGAGTCGGGAGGCTTCGGCAGGAGGACCCCAGCACCCAGAAAGTCCCCCACCCCTGCCACCTCCCACGGCCACCTCTCCAGTCTCCCTGGCACTGAGAGCGAACGTCCCTCCGGCTCTTAGCTGCTTGTGTTCCGGTTTTCAACCATTTGGGGACAGACGCGGCCCCAAGCCTGGAGTAACAGGGGCCTGACAGCTCAGGGAGGCTGGGGACCCGCAGGGGACAAGAAGAAAATCTGTGCGGAAGGAGTCACAGGCCTGTCCCTGGGCCGGAAGGCAGCTGACATCCACTTTTCTCCTTCACTGGTCTTTCTTTGAAGTATCAAAAAATAAACCAGAGATGACATAAGCCTACGTGCAAAAAGAACTCAGAGGCGCACGCTCAGGGGTGCGCACACCCAAACACGTTCTATTTCAGATTTATTTACTTTAGACACCAGCCTGTTTCTTCTGGGGGAAGGCCGCTCCTCGGACTCGCCTGCTCCCCAGAGCTTCCCTCTGACTGTAAACAAAGGCACTTCCCACAACCCTCTTGCCGGAACGTTCTGAAGCCCAGCATCCACGCTGCGTTCCTCCGCAGCCCTTGCTCGCCGCCGGCACCGGGCGCGGGTGTGGGCCGAGCAGGCGAAGGGGCCCCCAGTGGGGCCAGGAGCCTCACATAAATTCTGAAAAGTGACCGTGGGGCCCACAGGAGAATTTGGGGAGCCAAGAGACAATATACACACTGCAGCCCGTGGGCCTCCCCTTTACAAGGCCCGGAGAGCTTCTGGAAGGGACGGGCCGAGGCCTCCGGGTCCTCTCATTAGGCGCTTGATGAATTGGACATGGGGCTGATCGTGCCCCTGGGGCAGCCAAACGCTGGAAACCCAAGTTTTATTAACCTAATAAAATGAAAGGGGGAAAAAAAAAAGTCAGGAAAATTTCAGCTGCGAGAATCCATGCAGGGGAGGACGGTGAGTTAATCCTCTTTGAGACTATTGAGACCCCTATCAGCAGCCGGAGCAGGTCCCAGCAAGACCCCAGGGCGTCCAGACGTCCAGCTCCAGCCGACTGGCCAGCAGTGTGCAGCGGCAGTGGCTCAGGCAGTGAGGGACCGGCACCCGACCGTCCTGGAGGTCCTATTCCTGGGTGCTGCAGATCAGGGGCCTTCACCATGCGAACCCCAAAGCTGGGGACTGCAGGAAGGGAAGGCAGCAGAGGGGCCTTCAGAGCAGTAGGAGAAAGGGCCGGCCCTGTCCTAAGCTGGAGGGAGAAGGAAAGCGCCCCCAGCCGGGGTCTCAGGAGCCCCTGCCTCCAGCAGCCTGCAGAGAACCGGCCAGAGCCAACACAGCGCCTCCGCAGACCCTGAGCTTTGGGAGCAACCAAACCTGTTTCTGTTCAGCAGCCAGGGCACACTGCAGCCCCTGCAGACAGGACCCCAGAGCCCACTGTGCCCAGGGGGCCGTGCCAGGCCACCAGCTTGCTTCCTCTGAACCCCAGAAATGGAGGGAGCCATGGATTATCTCCACACCCTGGGGCCAAGGCGCTGCGGGGGGGGGGGGGGGTCACGCCCGACACTGGGAAAAGAACTTGCGTCAGGGGGCGCTGCCCTGCGTCTGTCTGACTTCTGCATGGGTGCGGGCCGCCTCGGAGCTGGCCTGCCTCTCGTCACTGATGTGGCCCCTGCCCCCAGCCCAGACACAGAGGGAAGTCTGACCCCCTCCCCACCACGGGCCACTCCCTCCTTAAGAGGACAGTGCACACGGATTTGCTGCATGCACCCGATGAGATGGCCAACACCTTCCTGGGCCACCTTCCTCCTCTGGTCCAGCGTCTCTGACTTGGCCACACTTCCGCCTTCACCCTGCATGGACACAAGTCCTTTCCTGAGGGCATACTCACCAACTGTCCAGTTGCCAGGGTATCTGGGGGCTCCGGAAATTGGGAGAGCCCTGTTGAATTCGCCTTGAAGTCGCATTGCTAGGTGGGGAGTCAGAGCTGGGAGGTGGCTCCGCAAGGGGAGCGTTGACGGAAACCCCAGAGTGTCCCGTCCAAACCAAGAGAACCTGATACAAACTGCGGACTCCAGCTAATAACCACGTGTCCGTCGAGGTCTGTCACTTGTAGCAAATGTGCCAGCAAAGGAGAGTTCACAGCAGGGGACGTGCTGGGAGTCAGAGGGATCTCTTTTCTGTAACTCAGAACCGCTCCCAGAAGCGAAGGCTCCTGAGGGAAGTCCTGCCAGTGGAGACTTCTGCTCTCCTGCTGTCTTCCCTTTGGCGCGTCCCGGGAGGACCTGCAGGAACCGGAGATCCCGAAGGGACTCAAGTCCCCACGAGTGGCCTTTCCCCTTCCTGGCCTCACCGGGCGGCTCTGTAGGCGGCAGGCGTGGGGGCGGCCGGCGTGGGGGCGGCCGGCGTGGGGGCGGCCGGCGTGGGGGCGGCTCTGTGGACGGCAGGCGTGGGGGCGGCCGGCGTGGGGGCGGCCGGCGTGGGGGCGGGGGGCGGCAGGCGTGGGGGCGGCTCTGTGGACGGCAGGCGTGGGGGCGGCCGGCGTGGGGGCGGGGGGCGGCCGGGGGCGTGGGGGCGGCCGGGGGCGTGGGGGCGGCCGGCGTGGGGGCGGCTGAGGGCTTTGAGCTGGGTTCCCATGTGCACTCTGGTTGCTGTGCTGAGCGCTGTGCGGTCCCTTCAGGTAACAGAGACTCTGCTTTCCCTTTGTGGTGCTCTGTCGGAGCTAGAGCCAACCTCTCGGTGGGATGACAGGGCCATCCCACCCCTGCCCCTGCCCCTGCCCAGGCCCCTGCCCGCTGCAAGTCTGCCAGAGTCTAAGGCAAGAGGAGGTCACTTGGGTGTGGACTCCGAGTGGCAGGAGCCTGCCTGATGGTCCTCACTGCCAGGCTCTGCCAGAAGATGGGCCCCCAGCTGGAGACAGAGACAGAGGGACAGACAGAGGCAGGGACAAAAGAGCAGAGAAAGGCACATGGAGAGAGGAAAGGAGGACAGGAGAGATGGAGGGAGAGAGGTGCTTGCGCCAGCAGCCACCACCCAGGGTCCTCTGCAGGCCGCAGGTGTCTGTGGGCACAGCACCCTGTCCTGGACTCGGGGCGGGGCCACTGCCTATGTGGCACGTCTCATGTCTGTCATGTCTCTCAGCCAAGGAGACTGCTGTGTCTGTCTGGCGGTGGGCCCCCCAGGAGGCCATGGGGCCCCCAGGAGGTGGTGGGGCCGCCAGGGGCAGTGGTGGGGCCCCCAGGAGATGGTGGACCCCCCAGGAGGTGGTGGACCCCCCAGGGGTAGAGGGGCCCCCAGGAGGCGGTGGGGCCCCCAGGAGGTGGAGGGGCCCCCGGGAGATGGTGGGGCCCCCAAGGGCGACGGTAGCCCTGGGTCCACCTGGCTCCCGTGGCGGAGCTCTGGATGGGCGGCCTGTGGTTTCCAGTAGAGCGCACAAAGAGAAGTTCTGGGGGCCAGTTCCCGAGGCGGGCTCCAGCCCTGCATGGCACCAAGTCGTGCCACGTGACCCTGCAGGACCCCAGAGCCAGTCAGTGGCAGAGGGGAGCACCGGCACCCAGCACCTCACAGCCAGGGGTGGCTTTCTGGCCAGCGCCCGTTTTGTAGGCTGACTCAGAAGGGTGACAACCTACACCTGGCACTGGGTCGTGCAGACTCAGACCCACAGACGCAAACCAAAGCACCCTCCTGCCCGGTCAGAGCGGCAGGCCTCGTCCACACCTTGCTCCCGCCCAGCCCCAGAGGGCTGACCTTGCCAGGAGCTGGGAGGACTAGAGGTCACAGGCAACGCCCAGCATGACCCACACTCCAAACTCTGAAAGGGGACATGGTCAACACTGTGAGACCAGCGGCCATCTCCCAGGAGGTGGGGCTGGGCACAGGGGAGGAACCACCGGTGCTGGAAAGGGCCAGGCACACAATACCCCGCCCACAACGTCCGTCCTCACAGCTGCTTGCCTGCTGGAAGCACAGGTGTCCCTGGCGCTTGGCACTTGGTCCAGCCATCCCCACTGATGAGTCGGGACCATCCACATTGCTGGCTACATGAGCTCTCAGAGGCCCAGCCGAGGGATGCGTGCCACACTCACAGCCCCCGGGCCTGCAGGAGAAGCACCAGCAGTTCCCACTCTTTGGGTCAGGAGGCCGAGGCAAGGCGGCGGGGCTTTGCCAACGGCCGTGTGGCTGGGAGCCGCTGAGCTGGGATTCGAACGCACAGCCGGCCCGGCGCAGAACCTGCCTGGCATCAACGGGCAGCCAGGGGCGCCTCTGGCTAAGCTGGTGATGAAAACCCAGGGGCCAAACTATTTTAGGAAACAAACAGAAAGGAAACCTGGGGTGGGGCGGGTGGAGCAGAGGAGACTCAATGGAGAAATGGGCTTCCGTTTTCCAAAGCCACCTCTGGGCTGCCTCTTGTCTGGGGACCAGGGTCAGTGTGACAGAATATGCCGTTCGGAGCCCCTCATTTGCCTTTCCGGAGGTCTCCTGCCTCTGACGTGTCCTGGGACTGGACCTGCTGCCCCTGAAGGCTGCAGATGCTCCCGGCAGGCACTTCTACAGAACGGGCGACATTCCAAAGCCACCCACAGAAGTGGTGCAAAGTCAAGAGGGCGGATGCAGGCCTCAGAGTCACAGGCACCCGGCTCTGGTTCCTTCTGCATGACTTTGACAAACCTCCTGACCCTGCAGGACCTGAGCTTCTTTGTCTGCAAAACAGACCCCAGACCACCCTGTGGGGCTCCTGTAGGACAGCTAGTGAGAGCTCCGCCAGACCAGGCAGAGGGGACACGGAAGGGACGCCTGGGGGTGGGGGGACGCACAGCCCAGCCCCGGCTGTGGCGTGATGCATGCCCCTCAGCTTGCCACTCTGTCCTGCTGGTGTGCATCAGTCCAAGTCGGTGGCAGGGCCCAAGTTCATGTGCATCTCCCGTTTCCAAAGCAGCCTCAGATCTGACTCCCCACAGACACGTAGTGACAAAAGAACCCGCCAGCAGGCGCCGCTCGCCAGCCCCGGGCTCCCTGATCCTGCCCGGCTCTGCCCATCTGAGCCCCCGCTCGGATCCTTGTCACATCCGAGCCAAAGGGAAGAGTCGTGATGAGCTTTGGCTCCAACCCTTGCCAGCTGTGCCCAGGTGGGCCTGGTGGTTAGAGGGAGCTCCTGCTGCCACGCACCTGCAGGTGCCTGCCTTGCCAACGGGGGATCCACGGTGGTGGCCTGGATCTTCCTGGGCTCCCCTGATGAGGCCCTTTCATGTGCCTCCAAATCCCAGCATCAGTCTAGGACCTCGCGTCCCCACCCGGGAAGCAGGGGCCTGCGGGTGGCCAAGGCAGAGCCTGCGGAAGCCCGGCCTCTCCAGGCGGGACCCACGGTGCCCGGGCGCAGGCTCTGTGCAGGCTGTGCTCCGGGAGTCACTCGGCTACCCCCCAGCCAACGGTCCAGCCTCAGGTAACCTGTGGAGCTGCAGTAGGTGGCTCTGTCTCCACTGCACACATAGAACCAACGAGCCACAGAGGTGGACCCTACAGCCAAGGCCACAAGCCAACAAGTGGACTCAGACCCAGGCCGCCTAGCCCAAAGACCCCTTCTTAGCCATGCGCCCCAGGGCCTGCCAGGGCTCAGGAGCCCCTCTGGAGCCTGGTGTGGTCTGTCAGGTCTCCTGCCACACCTGGTGCACCTGTCCTTCACCTAAACACAGACCCGCCACTCTCACCTGCAGTTCCAGGGGACGAGAACTCAGGTGGGAACCCCTCCACACTGTGCAGACACAGGTTGCAGGCACGTGCTCAGTGTGTGCACGCACACGTGTCACGGGGGCTAGTGGTGGATGTGCTGTAAGCAGTGTGTCCTCCGGTGGCAGGTCACGGGGCCTCACCCCCACACAGCCCGGGACCGGTTGCGGCTGGACCAAGCCCTCGACCTGGCGTCTTGACACAACTGCTTTACTGTTAACTTAGATTTTATAAGTAAAAGCACATTATAAAACAGCACCCCTGTGGGTGTGGCCCCGGTGGAGCACCCGTCTCGCTGCATAAGGCCTGGGTGCCATCCCAGCACCACTGAATAAGTAAGTGAATAACATGACAACAGATGGCTGGGTGCTGTGCCGTCACCACACAGCTGGCCCCAGAGTCGCACGCTGCCCAGCGTCCTGCCTGGGCTCTGCCTGAAAATGGCAGGTGGCACAGCAATCTGCTGACACCAGCGTCACCAAAACACCTCGGCTCCATTGTGACCCTACTGGACCAGCACCCCCTGTGTCCCTGCGACCCCACAGGAGCAGCGCCACATGTGTGCTCATCACAGGCTGAAACATGAGCTTGTGGTGCAAGAGTGCACCCCCACACACACACCCTGTACCGGGGCACGGCATGCTGAAGCACCATGGGCGGGCCCGGCCGACCTCCTCTCACAATCTGTGCTTGGTGGCCTTCACTGAATCGAGTTCACCTGGGTCTCTGTAACCTCTCTACAATGACAATCTCTAAATCAGCTTAATTTGAGGTCGTCACAGATTCACATGCCGTTGGAACAAACACGCAGAGAGCCCCCACCTGCCCCCTACCCAGTTCCCCTCAGTGGTGGCATCTTACAAAGTTGTACCACAATGTCACACCCAGGTACAATTGTGTGTGTGTGTGTGTGTGTGCGTGCGTGCATGCACACGCACACGCACTCGCACACCCTGGTTTAAGTGAGGTGAACAGGACAATAAACAGTTTTAAAGTGAGAAGCAGAGTGGCACCGGGCACGTTCACAATGCCGGGCCACGGGCACCTCTGCTCGGCCCAGAAGGGAGCCTCCCTCCCATCGAGCCCTGGCTCCCTGACCCTCTCCCGGGCAGCCTCCCATCTGTGCTCGGCCTCGGAGGACTCCCTGTCCTGCACCCTCTGAATGAACGTCCTCGGGGCCATGGCGTCTGCCTCCTTTCTCGAGCCACGTTCTCAAGGCTCGTCACCTGAGGCAGGTGTCTGGACCTTATCCTTCCTTGGGGCAGAGCATGAATCCTTGGCACATAAATGCACTAAAAAATAGGAGAAAAATGCCCTTGAAAGGAGCTGTGTTCTCTGGAGGACTCTTGGCACTGTCACTGCGGGGGCCAGTGAAGGGGAGAGTGGCACCCGGGAAGGGGGGGCACTGGTAAATGTGGCAGTTGTGACTCATGCCTCGTCCTCCAACTGGGGCCATTACAACTCGGTACAATTATGGGAAAAACTAAAAACAAGACCTTTGTTGACAACGCAGGGTGCCGACAAGCCACTTCTGATTATCTACGTTAACGGAAGGGGTCAGGCCTGGCCACCCCAGGTCATTTAAGAACCATCCTGGCCTCAGAATTCAACTCAAATGAAAATAATGAAGAAAGCATGCTGGAAGATCATGGTGCTTCTTCTGTTTTCTTTGGTTTTGAGCATCGACACACCACGAGGCATCAAACCCTCCCTCCTGCTTCTTAGGTCCTTTCCACACAGGGTGTGGGCGCCCAGTTCCGGCCACCTTTGGAAAGCGCTTCCCAGGTGACCTTGTGCTTTGCCTTCCTCCTGTGCATGCTCAGAATGCAGAGCTCCGTCCCAGGGGCTCCCATGGCCTCTGGAACAGAATTCAGCCCCTGTCGGGTGACCAGCATTACCTACCCTCCCCGGCGCCTTCCAACTGGAGCACCAAGCTTTGTGCTCTGCCCTCCCGTGGGAGAGCTCAGTTTTTAAACCACGTGCAGTTGCCTGCTTCTTGGGCTGGTTTGGTTTGGATGTTCAGCCTCAACCCAAGCCCGAGGTCATGCAAGTGACGAAGTGACGTCTCTGTCAGAACGCACCGGAGCCAGGGTCTCAGGTTTAGGGACCTCACACACGGATCCCAACAGCCACAGGCACTCTCCATCTCCACACCCAGGGCTTTCCCGAACGTCATGTGAAGGGACCTCGCAGGGCGGGATCCGTGCAGGAACCACGCAGGGCGGGATCCGTGCAGGGACCACGCAGGGCGGGATCCGTGCAGGGACCTCGCAGGGCGGGATCTGTGCAGGGACCTCGCAGGGCGGGATCTGTGCAGGGACCACGCAGGGTGGGATCTGTGCAGCCTGCTCCTCCAGACAGCCCTGCGTGCTGACACCCCCACGCTGCACTGTGTCTGTCCCTGCAGGGCACCCCCCACACTGTGCTGTCCGCACCCCACTGAACAGATGCACCCAACTGTCTTCCCATCTCCCACCAAAGGCCACATGCCCGCGTCCCCACCAGGCTGGTGACAAGCACTCAAGGGCAGTGTCCCCTCTGAGCTGTCAGGAGCACTTGGGCGCACCCTTCCCCCTGGGCTGGTGACAAGCGCTCAAGGACGCTCTGCCTTGGCTGGACGTGAGCACTAGGGAGCACCATCCCCCCTGGGCTGTCGTGAGCACTCGGGCACCTGGCTGAGTGCTCCCGAGGTGTGGTGCTGCTGGCCACGAGGGGGGGGCCCATGCAGCCTTGTTCTCTAAAGCAGTTCCCGTCTGCGGCCCCTCAGCAGTGTGGGTGGCCCTGGGCTCTGCCCCTTGCCACAGCTTGCCATTGCTCTTGTTGGTGACATCCACTCTGGTGCGCCTGTGGCAGCGTCTCAGCACGGCTCTGATGTGCAATCCCCCAAGGGACGGTGACTCTGAGCCTATTCCTGTAACTTCCTTGTCGTCCACGTCCACTGGAGGGGTCTCTTCTGATCACTGGCCCCTCTCCTAGTTCACATACCTTTCCAAGTGCAGGATTCTGTGGTTTCTTTATATCCACGCAGCCGTGAGGACGTCACCGTGGCCGATCCCAGAGCGCTTCTCTCATCCGCCACCCCAAACCACCTTCCTCTAGAGATCTGCCTCCTCTTGGGGAAACCGCACGGCGCCTGACTCTGCCGCTCCTTCCACACCGCGCAGGGCCGTGCTGGGGCTGTGCCGCTCTTCCCTCAGGTCAGCGCCCGTCCATGGCACGCCACCCGCTGCGCCCCCAGTTCTCAGCGATGGACATGGTGCTGCTGCCCTTCCATCCTACAGACGGTGTGTCCGGGAACACCTGTGAGCGTGTTCATGTGCTTGTGTGTCCTCAGTTCTCTGGGGCATCCACGTGGGGCAGAATCACCAGACACAGGTCAAACTGTGCTTAACTGACGAGGAGTGGCCGAAGGGTCTTCCTGGGGACGGAAGTCTTCGTGACCATGGGTCATGTCTCAGGCACTAACAGGAATGTGCTGCCTTTGGTGGCAGAGGGTTGGGGTCTGGCCGTTCACTGTGGCCCTCCTGGGGTGCAGACCAGCATCTCATGGTAACTGGCTACGAGGACATCTCAGCTCAGTGGCCGTCCGTAGATCTGCTCCAGAGGAGCGTCCATTCAGGTCTTTTGCCCGTATTTTAATTGTGTGGCTTTATGATGATCTTAATGTGTTTGCCAAATATATCTGTGTGTTTCACGTAGCAGACGGTGTGCGTGTGACACAGAGAGCTTCAGGCTGAGAAAGACAACTCCTTTCCCCCCATTCTACAAGGTCACTTTTTACTTTCAAGTCCTTTGAAGCACGACTTTTAATTTTTAAGTGAAGAACAACTCGCCAGGGCCTGGGTTGTGGCTCAGGGGTGGACCGCCTGCCTAGCCCTGGGGAGGCCCTGGGTTCCATCCTCGGCACCACATGAACAACAACAAACAGAACAAAGGTCAAATTCTTTAAGAAACCTCCCCAGTTTGGGGGCTGCGGGTGCTGTTTGTGTGATGTCTTAAGGGCACTCACCTGAGTCGAGGTGACGAAGACCCGCTCACGTGTTTCCCGAGTGCTTGGGTCCCCGTCCCCGGGGAGGTCTCCAATCCCCTTGTGTGCGTCTCTGAGCCGTGGAGGGTGGGGACCGGCTCCTCTTTTGCGTGTGACCATCTAGTGGTCCCAGCGCTGCTTGTTGAAAGCACCTTTCTCGTTCCCCGTCGAGAGTCAGTTTCCCTGAACGTGCTCCCCGCCCTGGCACAGGGGCAGCGTGGTCAGTCTGCCCTGCTGGCCGATGTGTCCACCTGGGCACCGGCCCCCTCAGCATCCAGTGCTGCCGTAGAACCAGGGATTTGGGGAGTGTGGTCCCTTCACCTTCTTTCTCAGGGTGGTGGCCGCTCTGGGTACCCCGCATTTCCACCTGGGTTTTAGGACCTCCGCACCAACTGCCGCCAACAGCCCGAGGGGATTTGGTGGCCGTGGCGTTCAGTCTGCCGACCACAGACGACGTCTTTGCCCCTGTTGGTTCCTCTTTGGTCCTCCCAGCATGGCTGGGGGACTTCAGGGTGTGTCTCTCGCGCTGTTTCCTGACTTCACTCCTCCGTGTTTATGGTGTTGGATGCTGTTGTCAGTGGAGCCGGCAGAGACCATCAGTGGAAGGCACCCGAGGGGGGCAGCGGGAGACCCTGAGGACCGCGGAGGGCTTGGACCTTTGGTTCTCCTGACACATAAGGAGTCTCGTTCTCTCTGCAACCGTGTGAACAGTGAGATGTTCTCCGTCTCCTTTTCCACACCACCTTCAACGTCCAGCCACACAACACCTGCAGCCCCTCCACTGACACCCGCTGGCCGCTGAGGGGCAGCCCTGACCCTCCCGGAGGAGACAGGCGGCAGCACCTCCTTTCCTTTCTCTGTCTTTTCTCAGCCCTTCTCCCTTCTCCAGGAACTAGTGTGGTCAGCGCTCCAGGAGGACACCAGGAAGGGCCAGGGCACTGCTTCCGTGCAGGCGGCCCCAAGCTCTCCCACAAGAGCCCTGTCCGTGCCCACCCATGCACAGGCAGCAAGAGGGTCCTCGGAGGGGCCCATGGTCAGCTCCTGCCCGTCTGCTGCTCCCTCGGGCAGAAGAGCCCCAGGCATGGAGGAAGGCCTTCAGCCCCCGTGTCCTTGTCTTCTTTAGAGGCAACGAGTCACCACAGACTAAAGGGTGGACATTTAAATAATTACGAAGTGTTTTACATGAGTACATGTTTTATATAAATAAAGGGAATTGTATAACAAACTCGTTATGTCCATAGGCTAAAGTATGCAAACATCATAAATAAAAATACATGAAATTCGCTTTAGGTAAACAAATAAATATGATAGATCATTGATGTGGAATTTTGGCATACATTAAAAAAAAGTCGTACAAAACATGTTCATAACTATTTTTACATATATTACAAATTACATGTCACATTTCTGCTTCAGAAATTGTCACGTGTCTCATTACCAGTCCCACGCAGGGCCCTGCAGAACAGTGAATGATACGCAATGTAAGCACGGAGGTCCAGTTCTCAAATTGGACAGATCCTGAGTTCTGAAACACATCTGGCCCCAGGGCCTCAGCGGCAGCCTCGGACCTGGGCCTGGGGGACAGGGCTTCCAGAGCTGGGACCGTGGAAGCCCAAGCCCAGCTGGCCCCTGGGCCTGAGCTGGGTTCCTGTGGCTTATCCACAGCTCCCCGCACACATCCAAGGACCACAGCTGTGCCTGCGCGGCCAGGGAGACCAGACGTGGGACTCGGGCCAGCAGGCTGAGGGCCCCCAGCGCCCGTGTGCCTCCTCATGCCGGCCCGGCTCGCGCGGCAGAGTGTCCCAGCGTGGCAGGCCTGCCCCTCCTCCCCCACGGCGGCCGGGTGGGGCTTACACTGAACACCAGGTTAGAGCTGCTGTCACGGGAGCTGCCGGGGCCCCCCAGCCCTGGGAGACCTGCCCTTCCCTGGACTGTTCATGTGCAGCCGCGTGGGCTCCCTCTAGCTGGGAGGGGTCAGTAGGGACAAGTTGGGTGTCCCCCTGAGCAGGACAAGGGGGAGCCCCTGGCCCAGCGGACCCGCCCCCCACTGTGCTCCTGAAATGCTGTGCCATTTTCAGAGCTGAGAACTGGACCGCGTCACATGGTGGGTTGGCCCCACCCCGCTCTGGCTTGGGCCTGGGACCAGGCACCAAGGCTTTGGAGCCCAGTCCCTCATCCGTGGGGTGGGGTGTGAATGGCTGTATCACATCATAGGCATGTTTTAAGTCTGTGACGAGTGCAGGGGCCCGGCCACCAGGACCACGCCCACGGCTTCTCCGTGGTTCTCCTCCTGTCCAGGACCGGCAGCAGCCCCCATGTGTCCACGGATGGGCACAGGCCTTGGAACTCTGCACAGCAAAGAAAAAGATGTGGCCAGGAAGCCAACTCACCCTTGCTGTGACATGTGGACGTGGCCAGTTTGCACACAGACCAGGAGCAGTGAAGCACCCCAATAGAGGTCAGCGAGGTGGCCACCAAAGGCAGGGCACTGGCCAGGGAGCCCTGGGGCCAGGAGCACACTGGCTCCACCCTGGTGGCCATGTTGGGTGCAGGTGCTGGACCCAGCGGTGCTCAGCAGGCCTCTGGCTGCCCCTTAAGGAGAGGGGCAGCCATGCCCAAGGGCTCAGGAGGGGGCAGCGCGGCCCTTGGCACAGGGGCCTCTCCCCAGCACACAGACAAGCGCCCGCGCAGGCCACTCCACGCCCCTTTGGGACCTTCCACTCTTCCTGTGCGACTCAGATGTGCCTTCGGGCTTCTCCCCGTTAACGCTGGGGTGGGAGGGCGATGCGGAGAGGAGAGCGAGAGAGTTGGGCTGTGGCCAAAGTAACCAGAGCTGCCTTCCAAGACAAGTCTGCCAGGAACGCACCCTGGAATTTCCTCTCTGTGTGCTCGTGGGCTCAGTTTTCCATGAAGTCCCACGTTCCAGCAGGGGACCAAGCACCCTCCCCGAATACAGCTCTTGGTCAAGGGCAGGCCGAGCCCGCTGCCTCCCATGGCCAGACCCTTGAAGGGCCAAGAACCGGCCCTGGGCAGACAGGCCTGCGTTGAGCTGGTCCTAGGAATGGGTCGGGCGCAGCTCACTCAGAGGGAGGCCCGGCCTCTCCTCCCTCCAGGCCAGAACACCTCCCTGCGGATTCTTTAAACACGGCTGTGTTTATCTAGGAGGCCACAGCCAGAGGCTCTGCTGAGACTGACGTTCTGAGTGAACTTGCTTCTCACCTCCCAAGCAGGCGCTCTCCTGCGGCTCCAGAGGGGGCTTGGCAGGGGAAGCAGCAGCCCGAGGCCCTGGCCCTGCTACACAGGCAGCTCTAGCCCGAGCTCACTGGCGTCCAGCGGGGTGAAGCTCTCAGGACACAGCTGGCTTGGCCAGGCCCAGTAGGTTAGGTGACTGCTCAGCGGCCCAGATGCCCCTGGCCGCTCCGTGTTCTGGCCTTCCAAGGGTCCAATTACAGCACTGTATTTCAAACCGGGTGCCCGGACCCTTCCTGCCCTCAGGGCCAAGGCCCCGCTGAGGCTTCCAGACCCCTGAACTATGGGTGGGCCTGGTCAGCCTCCCATCACACCTGCACCATTTCACCAGGAGGCCACCGGGCTCCCCTTGGCCAGGTCAGCACCCACTGCCAGGTCCAGCATTCTCCGAGGCGGGCATAGCCGGCTTCACAGCTCCTCCCGTGGCCCTGTAGCCTCTGGGCCTCCAGGCAAAAGCACCACCCCTCAGCCCTGCTCATGGCCATCGCTGGACATACGAGGCTGTCCGTAGCCGTGCACTCGAGAACACCCTCTCCCTCCCACCTCCGCGGCAGACTCCCCGCCGTGCGTCTCCCCAGACTCCAAGATGCTCCTGGTGCAGCTGGTGACTGTAGATCATGCCAATCACCTTCTTGAAGGATGACATTCCCCAAAGAGCCTGTGGCTCAGCAAGTGGCAACCTGAACATGGCCAGCAGCCGGGCTGGGAGCCCCGCCAGAGCGCATCTGAGCAGCACCAGCCGGGGCGGACACCTCGTGAGCGCAGGTCTCATCTACCTCCTGAGCTGCCTGCTTCCGGCGGGCACCTTCTGGCCCCAGGGGGCGGGCGCATGGGACTGTGGTTTCCTAGTGCAGCTTCCTGCTCCTTCTCATGGGCCCCGCTCCCCTGGGAACATCACCCCCGACTTCCACAGGGACCAGGAGAGTCTTGGACGTGTGCACGGGAACAGGATTCTGGGCACATTTGCCCCCCATGGTGCCCAACTTAGTGATCTAAAAACCACAAATTTATTACCTCCAGATTCCTTGTTGAGGCCAAAAGTCCAAACTGGGTCTCACGGGGCACACGGTGAGGTGTGCGCAGGCAGGGTTCCCCCCGCAGGTGGCTTTCCAGACCCAGGGGACCCTGCATTTCTTGGCTATGGGTCCATGCCCTGACTCCCGCTGCTGTCCTCACATCCTCCCCTGGAGTCCCCTACCTGCCCCAGGGAACCCTGTGACGACAGGGGACAAGCCGGGATCCCCTCCCGCATCGAGGTGCTTCACCCGTGACGTCGGCACAGCCCCTCTTGCTGTGTATGTGCTGTATTCACAGCTCGGAGGCTAGCGGGGGTCAGGCAGGGTGTGACCCTGCCCACCGCCTTGCTGTGCCTGGGCCCAGCTCAGGTGACAAGAGTTCTGCCCTGTTTGCTCCAGCCGAGCGGGCCCCACTGCCCCACACCCCGGCCTCCCCCCACCCCCTGCTGTCTTCCCCAGCAGCCCGCCCCCAGCTGATGTCACCCCCAGCCCCAGACCTGGGAGACCCAGCCCGCTCCTTCCTGCGTCCCCTCAGAGGATGACCACCTCCAGCGGCCTCGGAAGAGCAGATCTCTACAGCACGCGAACAACACCGGAGCTGGCGAGTGCGTAATGGGAGGGCGGCCTCTGCCACGGGTAGGGGTGCCTCTGCCACGGGTTGGGGGGTCTCTGCCACAAGTAGGGGGTGCCTCTGCCACGGGTTGGGGGCAGCCTCTGCCACGGGTAGGGGGTGCCTCTGCCACGGGTTGGGGGGCCTCTGCCACAGGTAGGGGGGGCCTCTGCCACGGGTTGGGGGGCCTCTGCCACAAGTAGGGGGTGCCTCTGCCACGGGTTGGGGGCGGCCTCTGCCACGGGTTGGGGTGTCTCTGCCATGGGGGGCGGGCAGCTTACGAGCTCCCAGAGGCCTGGACCGACTCAGGCTTTGATCGGGTCCTTTGTTCCGGCCAGCTCGCCCGTGAAATGAAATGCTCACTTGGAGGTGCCGGGGAGTCGGCCTCCAGGCAGCAGTGGGTAGAGGAGGAGAGCGAGAGGAGCTTTGGGTCTGAGTCACATGCCCTGAAGGAGAACAGCAGTGGAGAGAGCTGAGCTGCAGGAGGGGGCGGGTTCCAGGCTGCCCAGGGCACTGCTTCCTGTCCTGTGAGTGGCCGCCTGTCCACACTCACCCCAACCCTGCTCCTCCTGCCAAGAGCAGCCCATGCCCACAGCGAGACAGGAGGGGGACAGAGAGCCCGGGACCCAGGGAGGCACAGCGAAGGGAGGGAGGACAGGAGAGAGGAACCGGGCCAGGACTCGATGGCAGTTTGTAAGTAAAAGACCATGTGGAACGCAGGACCCGGCCTCGCTCCAGAGGCCGCGCCCACACCTGTGGTCAGGCCAGGGTCTGCAGGAAGCCGGGCTGACGGAGGCCATCGCCCTTGCACTGGACACACGGCCGAGGGCCACCCACATAGCTTCCTCTGGCTCAGGCCAGCTGGGGACAAGCGCTCTGGGGGATAGGGAGATCTGGAACCCAGGGTTCACTGAGCCAGCCGCAGACCTGTCCTTGGACTGGAAGTCCTGAAGAGCCTGTGAGTCCCTGAGGAGCATGGAGCGCTGGCCTTGGCACTGGCACCCCCTGTGACCCCAGGTCCACTGCCCCCCAAGTCCGCTCCGCCCACCTCCTCCTGCCCTGTGGCAACAAGTAGTGGGCTCTGGTCACCTGGCCTCTGGTCAGACCCAGTGGAGTCCCCTGCGCACAATCCAAGGGCACAGTGGGGTTGGGGGCTTGGTCTCCACCTCTCACCCCCTGGACACCACGTGCCCCTCACTAAAGACCGCAGCCTGGGCAGGGCCTCTCCTTCCAGCCTCCCCTTCCTGGCAGCTTCTCCTCCCCTCCCCTTTGAGGCCAGGTGGGAAGCTCCAGGTCCAGCAGCCTCCCCCAGGCGGTCTCCAAAGCTGCAACCGTTCCTGTTCAACACCCGCCCAAGCCTCCTGCCTGGCACGTGCCACCTTCCCCTGCCGATCACTGACCTCTAGGTCCTTGACATGAAGCCAGCGTTGGCCCATCAGGGTGGCACAGCAGGATCACGGCAGGGAGGAGGGGCAGCCCCACGTGGTCAGGGGATGGGGCCAGGTGAGGGCTCTTCATTCTGCAGAGCAATGTGTTCAGGCTGTGGTGACCCTGGAACCTGGCCCTCTCACGGTCATGCGCACGTGCAGCCTGACCACTGATGACCACTCTGACCAACACTCACGTGAAGCCAGCCTGGGCCAGTGTGGGCAGTCTTGGCCCTCACTGGCCTTGCCCCGTGGACAGCTGTCCTGGAAGCCCACCAGGCTCCTGCATCTCTCAGCTTCAGGGCCTTTGGCAGCTGCCCACTGCCCACGGACGGAGGCTGAGTCCCTCTCCGTGGTCCAGCTCCCTGCAAGGCCCTGGAACTCTGCGGTGCCACCCCCCCACCCACCCCACCCTGGCCCTCCCCCCACCAAGAGAGCTGGCCTCTCTCCTGTCCCTCCTTCACCTGCTGACCTCAGACTTGTCCTCCAAACCTCTGCTCACGAAGACCCTTCCCTGGGGCCTCCCTGACCCCCAGGGGAGAAGAGTCACTCGGCAGGAGAGACACACTAACTCCACCGCGGCTTCTCACCAGTGGGGAGTCGAGAACCCGCCGTCTCAGCCAGGCCCTGCAGGTCGTGGGCCCAGCCTCCTTCCTTCCTTCCACCCTCGGAAGACACCACGCTAGACGAGACCACGGCCGGCTCCCCAGACTCCTCTTCCACGCAAAGTCTCTACGGGGCCTGGCGCTGCCCTGAAAACCCAGACCCAGTTCCCTGCTTTCCCGCAGCCTCACCTGGCCGACGGCTGGCAAGTGTGGGAAGCACTTCACCCCGTCCCCCTCCGCCTCCCCCTCCTCCTCCTCCTCCCCCTCCTCCCCCTCCTCCTCCCCCTCCTCCTCCTCCTCCCCCTCCTCCTCCTCCTCCCCCTCCTCCTCCTCCCCCTCCTCCTCCCTCTCCTCCCCCTCCTCCTCCTCCTCCCCCTCCTCCCCCTCCGCCTCCCCCTCCTATTCCCCTCCTCCTCCTCCCCCTCCTCCTCCCTCTCCTCCTCCTCCCCCTCCTCCTCCCTCTCCTCCTCCTCCTCCTCCTCCTCTTCCTCCTCCTCCTCCTCCCCCTCCTCCTCCTCCTCCCCCTCCTCCCCCTCCTCCTCCTCCTCCTCCTCCTCCTCCCCCCTCCTCCTCCCCCTCCTCCTCCTCCTCCTCCTCCTCCCCCCTGCACCTGGAGCTAGAGCCCTAGCCCTACAGCCCTGGCCCCAGGGGCAGAGGGGCAGCTGAAGGAGCCTGGATCCCTAAAGTCTGTGTGGAGCAGAGATGCCACCCTGAGAGCCAGCCAGCCCAGGACTGTCACGATGCCGAGACCAACTCTGTCTTCTTAGCCATTACTGGTGCTGTTGCTGGCCCTCAGAGATGAACCCTTGCACACACTCCCCGACCCGTGCACAGACAGCACCACTTGCCTCCGTAAGCATCTGCCCAGTTATGAAGCTGGAGGTTTTACCAGTGAGCTCCGTTTTAGTGCACCCCACCCAGCCCTGGGCAAGCCAGGCCCCCGCCCCAGGACCCCCGCTGTAAGGGGCCCTACCATTTTCTAACCCTCCCTCCAGTGGCCAGGACCAGCGAGGTAGATGACGCCGTCCCAGTGGGTCACCTGCAGCCAGAGCAGGACACACTCATGTGTTATTCTTCCCCATTCTCCAGCCTTCTGCCAGGGCACAGGCTGACCAGGGGCCTCGATGAGCTCACACCTCGCCATGTGGCCATCCAGGGGCAAGGCCAGGCTGGCCCCGCCGACAGAGGCCACATGGCATGGTTTGAGGTCACATGAGATTGTCCCCACAATGGAGCCGACACTCTGATCTCAAGTCTCTCGGATCATGAGACAGAAGCCTGGCGAGAACTCCCTGCCGGGTCCCCACCCAGTGCCAGCAGGCACGTGCCCCCTATGGGGACCGGTAACGGTGGTCCCTGTCAGTCCTAAACGCAGCCCCTCCTCCAGGGGTGATGGAGGTGGAGCCAGCTCCCTGTGGCCAAGCAGAGCAGCCCAGGCCATCCTGGGGGCCACTGAGAGGAGGCAGGCCCCTGCAGTGTCCTCTGCCCCTCCTCCCTCCCACACTCCCCAAGGGCCATCAGACAGGTGGCCGCAGATGGCCTCTCCGTCTCCCTCCATCTCTGTTTAAAGTGGCCCCTGGATCTTCTGAGCCCAGCAGACCAAGGAAGGTCCACAGTGACAGGCTGACCTGGACAGCCAGGCAGGGAGGGCTCGCACCTCGACCCTGAGTCGGGACGCTGACGGACACAGGAGCTGAGGCGCGAGGCCCCCCATAGGACAGGGCCTGGTCCAGCTCTGCCCAAGGGCCAGCTTGGAGCCCGTGCCCTGCACAGGGAGCTCTGTGACAGTGTCAATTCAGGGACATGGTGGCACGGGGCAGGGCCACTTCCCCCCTGAGGAACCACCCGATGGCCCCCGTTCACCTTGCCCTGGACACCCAGGAGGCCAGGAGTCCCCTCAGGCCCTGGACATTCCGCTAGAGCAGTCAGAGGGCCTGGGATTCGACTGTGACTGCCATCAGGGCTGGGAACTTCTGAATTAAATTGTCCCTAAACATTCCCCTGTCCACTCCCTGGCCTTTCCTTTGCCTCTCAAAGAGAGAGCTTCTGCCCCGTGCCCACCAGGCAGTGCCCACCAGGCAGTGCCCACTGGCTTCTCACGCTGCCTCTGTGTGTTACGAGAGGGTCCCTGGGCCAGGGCACAGGGACTGGCAGGGCGCGGGGCAACCCTTTCTGGGCTCCCGTGCCCTGCTCTCCGGGACAGGCTGACATGCCCGGGCTTTGCCCTCCACCACGGTTAGGCAGGGGCCCCCTCCACAGTGGCTCCTCACAACATAAAAAGAGCCAGAGGCCCCAGGAGGGTGCCCTGTCCCCCAGGTCCACCCCAGTGGCCTCATTGTGAGAGTCATCCCAGTTCCCGTCTCAGGACCAGCACCTGGGGAGAGGCTGTGGCCACCTTGAGTGCCTGGCCGGCCCAGCAATCTGTTTCCAATTCCCTGACACGGAGAGATTGTCCACCCCCTCGCTGCCGGCTCCGAATGCCTCCAGGATTACACGCTGGGCGAACTCTGTCCCAGCCGGCAGAGGACAACGCGCCCCATTGTTCCTGCTCCCCGCCCTCCCAAGCCCTCCCAAGGCCTCCCAACAGCCTGATTGGCAAGAAGGTGTCCCCGAGAGATAGGGAAGGAAAACACTCCCTGCCCGGTTCCCAGGGCGGGCTGGCCACCACGCCCACATTGGCCTTCAGAGCTGCAGGAGAGGCTTCTGTCCCCAGCAGAGTGCCCTCCTCCCAGGAAAGCAAACCTCCAAGTGGGGGAGATCCCAGAAGACGGTCCCAACTCCGGGCCAGCCACGCTGAAAAGGCTCCCAGACCATCTCGGCTAGCGTGGCCACCACCAGCAGCAGCCACGGGCATCTGAGATGGGCCCAGCCATGCGCTGGACTCCAGCGACCACCCCAGCAACAAGACTGGGCTCAGGGTGCTGACCACGCACCCCCTCATTTAATCCTAGCCACTCGGCCGTGAGGCAGCACAGTGGCCCGTCCCGTGGGCCCGTCCTGTTGCTGATGGGAAGACTGGAGCGAGCAGGAGGAAGGCAGCCGGACGCTCACCCCCTCAGTGGCCAGCAGCAGGGCAGACGTGGACCAGCTGTGTCCGGCCCCCCACCCGTCTCCCACCCCCCTGCCCATCGCTGCTCTGCTCTAAGGAAACCGGAGGCCCCTGTTCAGCTGCAGAGTCCTGGGGGGGGCCCACCTCGCCACGTCCTCCTGCACCTGTGTCAAGTGCCAGGCCCACAGGAAGCTGCCGGAGCTACATCAGTCACGCGCCAGAGGCACAGCGAGAATGGCTGGCCACGGGCACGGGGACCGTGGCATCACCCACACGACTGTGGAAACCTGCTGTGACCCCCACAGGCTAGCGTTCTGGGGCAGTCTTCTGGGCTTGGACAACAGGAAGCTGTCCCCTCAGTCAGAGGCCAGAGGTGCCACACCAAGGTGGCAGGGCCACTTGGCCCAGGCAGCTCCCACCTGCCGCATTCAGAGCTACAGGAGAGGTCACAGCCCCAGGGCTGCCGTCCTCCTGCCTCTGCCCCCACGCCTGTCTCCTGTCACACGCCTCCCTGAGTCTCCCCACCTGAACGTCCCTTTCTCACACAGACGGTCACAGCACCGTCCCTCTGCTAGGACCTCATCTAACCGCCCACGTCTGCCAAAGCCCTATTTCCAGATGAGTCATGGTCACGGGTTCCAGGCGGACGGGAACGTGGGGACGCTGCTCACCTGGCACACCATCCGTCACCTCTCCTCCGCTCAGCAGCACTCGGGCCGCTCCGCTCTGTGGGTCAGTGACTCAGAGCTCTGGTGGGACGTGGGCCACAGCCGTGACGGAGGGCTGCATGGGAGGGGATCCCTCGTGTCAGGCCAGCGGGCCAGCGGTGTGGAAAGAGGACAGTCATGCTGGACCTGGGGAGGAATGTGATGTGTGGGCGGCGGGTGGGCGAAGGGCAGGGTGGACACCCTTGGGAGGGACAGCAGGAGGGCTCCTGGTCACCCTCCACACCACCTGGAGGCCAGCTGTGACTAGGGGAGGGATCCTCTGCCCTCCCGCCCCCAGCCAGCCTGCCCACGCTGTCCAGCCGTCTCAGGAGCATCCCCCAGGCCTAGAGGCACGAGAGAAGTCCCAGGGGCCACATCTGCTCCCACACTGTGTGACCGCCGGACTCCTCCCTAGGCCACAGCCCTTGGTTTGGGGCCTGTCCTGTCCACCGCTGGGCCAGCAAGGGCTCCCCTGGTTCTGCCACCGCCCAGGCCGGGAGTCCCATCCAGGGGCAACCTGACCCTAACAATGCCAGACAAAGCTCAGGCACCGCCACCGGGTCCTCGTGGGCTGGCGGAGTGACCTGCGTTTGGACCCCCCATCGGTGGGAGTGTGAGTCTCACAGAAGAGAAAGAAGGACAGGGAAACAGACGCCACCTCCCCTTCCCCAGACAGAGCGTGGTCCGGCCACTGCGGGGCTTGGCTTGGGGGTGGGGAAGCGACCCCTGTGGACGGTGTGAGCAGTGGGTGGGGGACAGAGGGAAGCCCCTCCCCAGATCCAGGCACCGCGCACCCGGTGCTGCCCGGGAACTGAGTGTGTGGTGCCTTCGGGGAGCAGTTCCCGAGCACCCCCCTTGTGCATGGGAGTCATCGCAGCCACCCACGAGGGCCATCTGCACAGGGGAGGAAAATGAGGCCCAGAGAAGCCAGATGATGGTCCCTGTCACACAGCCTGGGAAGCCACAGGTCTGGGCTCAGACCCAGAAGGCTGGCTTCAGAAGCTGAGCCCACACCTCTCTATTTCCCCACTTCCACCAACTGCCAGCCGGGGGCCTCGGTGGCAGGGAAGCCACTTGGAATTCCCGCGTCCCAAGAAAAGCGAGTCCGGGAGGCCACTTGGCCTCCTGCCACCTCATCCGCACGGGGCCGCACGGAGCTTGGGCCAAGAGCATGGGCTCCAGACAGGGCCGTGGCCCTCCACCCTGGTCCCCGTGTGACCTGCGCGCACCTCCCTGAAGGACGCACACCTTGTCCCCAGCCCAGCACCTCCCCGGACCTCTAACAGGCCCCCCTCTGCCAGACACCCCAGGAGAAAGGCGCCCCAGGAACAGAGCAGCTGGGGTCGTTCTCGGGGTCGGTCACCCCTGGTCGTTCTGGAACATTCTGGGATGTGGGCCTCCCTTTGGTGACCAGCACAGTGCTGAGGCTGAGCGGGGATGCTCACGGCCGTGGGCCTCGGCCAACCCGGGGAACAGGGCCAGTGGGGGCCTCTGCAGGGGACGGAGAGAAAGCGCTGTGGCAAGGTCACAGAACTGAGGTTGACGGGGACAGTGGGAGGGAGGGTGTCAGCCAAGGGGGCAGCAGAGCCCAAATGAGGAGGTGAGAGAAAGAGCAGCGCGAGGGCGAGGGCAGAACCTCCGCCTCCGTTCTCAGGAACCCAGGCCCCGTCGGCCCCTCCGGCCCGGAGTCAGCGCTGCACAGAGCCAACTCCACACAGGCGCTGGCCCGGGCCCTTCAGGAGGAGGATCCCTGCCACACACCTCCCCTCTGCCCCCTGCCAGACATCCCAGTCCAGCACAGGCCTCTGCAAGTCCCCACCTGAGGGTCACTGTCAACAGTCAACAGCAAACTAAACCAGCACGAGATGTCCGCGCGGTGCAGAGGGTGGGAGGGCGACCAGTACGAGATGTCCGCGTGGTGCAGAGGGTGGGAGGGCGACCAGTACGAGATGTCCGCGCGGTGCAGAGGGTGGGAGGGGACCAGCACGAGATGTCCGCGCGGTGCAGAGGGTGGGAGGGGACCAGCACGAGATGTCCGCGTGGTGCAGAGAGCTGGCTGCTCTCTGGAGGCTTCCAGGAGGACACTGATCCCATCCCCAGCCCAGGTGCCTCATCCCCCTCCCAAGGGCCCCCTCGGGTCTCGGGCCAGAGAGGAGGCAGGCGAGCAGTCAGGCCTCCCGTGCAGAGTGGGCGGCCTCGGGCACAGCAGGTCCAGGAGGTGGCACAGATCACTGCAGGATCTCACCCGCAGGACACCCATGCAGGCCTGCACCCCACTGCAGCCGTCGGTTCTGGGGGTCCTTGCTGCCAGGACAAGCTAAGGATCCAGGAGCTGGGTCCCCCCTTCCAAGGCTTCTGAGCACAGGGAAGGCAGCACCCCGGAACTGAGGAGGGACACCAAACGCCCCCCTCGGCCTACAGGCAAGACACTGCCGGATCTGGACCCTGAATGCTGACCCCTGGCGCTGCCCACCCCCAGGCCCTCAGTCACGGAGCCCTGGACACACTGGCCTCCTGTCACACCAAGCCCATCCGTGACTTTGGGCCCTTCTGGGAGCTTTTAGAAACTCCTCCTCTCCTGCACAGTCCCCCCCCCATGGCTTGCCACCTTCCAGGGGACAGCTCAGAGGCCAGCTGACCTCAGAGCTTCCTGGACTCCACTGGGCCCTCCTCCCATTAGCTTCTAGCAGGCAGCCCCGCTGGTCGCGGGGTTCACCTGCTTCCGTCTCTGTGTGTCTCCCTCTCCGCTCCGTGCGCAGGGCAGGGCTGTCCACTCTCCTGCATCCCCAGAGCCCACTGGGTCCCGAGGCCAAGGACCTGCCAGGAAATGAACACATTGGCAAGTTCTCTGCCTTCGAGGGGAAGCTCCTGCAGTCTCCATCAGAACAGGGGACGGGGTAGGGGGGCAGCTGGCCCCAGAGCCACCGGCCGTGTGGGGGTTTGACGCCCTGGCTCCAGGACCTGGAACTGCTGCACCTCTCCTGGCCAAGGGGGGCAGAGTTCACGCTGCTGACCTCGAGGTGGAGATGGAGCACCGAGTGGGCAACGGGGTCCCCAGGGTCCTCAGCAGAGGACAGGGAGGCAGAAGTAGAGGGTCAGAGAGGGGAGTGAGGACAGAGCCAAGGTCAGGAGGAGGTGCTCTGGGGCTGCTTGAAGGGAGGGGCCGGGAGCACAGGGCGTGGGGCCCAGGGGGGACAGGGGAGCAGGCTTGCCTGAGCCTCCAGATGGAGCCGCAGCCCCTCCTGCTCTCGATGGCCAGTGCCCAGGTGCTCCGCTCGTCCCTCCACGCAG
>NC_135491.1:58932363-58934863 GCF_052094955.1 Ictidomys tridecemlineatus
CGCTGCCCGTCTCCCCGGGACCCTGGCGCCGGCTACCTTTGGCCCTGAAAACAAGAAAGGGCTCGATACAAAGCAGGAGGCAGCCCAGCTCTCCAAGAGGCTCTGCACTGTTAGAAAATAAAAAATAAATCACTGGTGACTGGGGGGGGGGCATTTCACTCCAATTCAGGAATTTTGGACGTGGCGGCCTTGGACACCTTGGGAAGCCTTTGACACATACCAGCCCTGCTCAGAGTGTCTTTTAATGTCTTAGAATTTGCAGGATTGCAAAAGAAACCATCATGTTGAAATAGTTACCAGAATGTCTTAAACTTGCTGTAGTCAGATACGGCGGTTTCAGGGAGGCGGATCTCCGTCTAACAACTTCCTCAGAGGAGCACTGAGATTAAGTTATGTTTTGCAAACACAGACCCGGCTGGGCCGTGACAAGAGGACATCTGTGATTCTGCTGGCGACAAGGTGACAGATTTTGCTAATGTCACTGGCTGGCTGCCTATGTCCATAGTGGAAGGACATGCTGGACTTCGATGGGAGCAAGCGATGAGAGAATAAGACGCAGTGTTTTTCCATCCGGTCTCACGAGCCCCTGGGGTCTCTCCCACAGAGGCCTGGGTTAGAGCCCAGGGTGATCCCAAGGCCCCTGGGCAATTTGGACCCCGCCAGAGAATTCTCAGAGAGAACATGCTCTAGTCTGCAGCAATTTTCAGCCCCGAACATGAAGCATATTCTAAATATTTTGTTTAAAACAAAAAAACAAAACAAAACACAAAGCTCCCTTGTAAAAAGGAGAAAAGTTGAAATAAATTTGATGGTTATTTCTAGGTACAGAATCTAGGGTGATTTCCCTTATTGCTAATCTTCCACATATCTGATCTCCATGTACCATTTATCATCACTAAATCTGTATGATAAAAAGCAGGCCTGCCCCGGGCAGGGGAGGTAAACAGGGAGCGCTGCTCCAAGGTTCTGCAAGTCGCTGCAGTTGAATCCTCCACAATGGGCGAGTGTCACATTTTCATTTTAAAAGCTAATAAACCAATTTGCAGTCCCACCAGCAGTGTATGAGTGCACCTTTTCCCCACGTCCTCACCAACACTGACTGTTGCCTGTGTTCTTGACGATTGCCACTCTGACAGGAGAGAGATGAAATCTTAGAGTGGTTTTGATTCCCGTTTCTCTAATTGCTAGAGGTGCTGAACACTTGTTCATATATTTGTTGATCAATTGTATTTCTTCTTCTGTGAAGTGTCTGTTCAGTTCCTTGGCCCCTTTATTAATTGGGCTATTTGTTGGTGGTGGGGGTTTTTGTTTGTTTGTTTGTTTTTTGGGTTTTTTTGGGTGTTAAGTTTTTTCAGTTCTTTATAGATCGTAGAGATTAATGCTTTATTGGAGGTACATGTGGTAAATATTTTCTCCCAGTCTGCAGGCTCTCTCCTCATGTTATTATTGTTTCCTTTGCTGAGAAGAAGCTTTTTAATTTGAATCCATCCCATTTGTTGATTCTTGATTTCACTTTTTGTGCTTTAGGGGTCCTTATGAAGGAAGTCAGATCCTAGGCCAACGTGGTGAAGATTTGGTCCTATTTTTTTCTTCTATGAGGCACAGGGTCTCTGTTCAAGTGCCTAAGTCTTTGATCCACTCTGAGTTGATTTTTGTGCAGGGTGAGAGAGAGAGGTTCAATTTCATTCTGCTACACATGGATTTCCAGTTTTGCCAGCACCATGTGTTGAAGAGGCTGTCTTTTCTCCAGTGAATGTTTTTGGCACCCTTGACTAGTATGAGATAACTGTATTTACATGGGTTGGTCTCTGGGTCTCTATTCTGTACCATTGGTCTACAAGGGGTAAACAGTATGGATATTCCTCAGAAAACTGGGATGGAACCACCATTTAATCCAGCCATCCCACTCCTTGGTTTATACCCAAAGGACTTAAAATCAGCGTACTACAGCAATGCAGCCATGTCAGTGTTACAGCAGCTCAATTCACAGTAGCTAGACTATGGAACCAACCTAGGTAGATGAAGGGATAAAGAAAATGTGGTGTATATACTCAATGGAATATTACTCAGCTTTAAAGAAGAGTGAAATTGTGGCATTTTCCAGTAAAATGGTTGGAGAGAACATAATGCTAAGCAGAATAAGCCAATCCCACAAAACCAAAGGCCAAATGTTTTCTCCAACGTGCGGATGCTAATTCACAAAAGGTGGGGGGCACTAGGGAAGAATAGTGTTACCTTAGATTAGGTAGAGGGAAGTGATGGGAGGGGAGAGGCGGGGATGTGGGGATAGGAAAGATAGTAGAATGAGACAGACGTTATTACCGTGTGTATACATGTGACTGAGTGACCACTATGATTCTGCAGCATGTACACTCAGAAAAATGAGAAATTATGTCCCATCTATATATGATTATATCAAAGTGCATAACTTTCGTTCTACTGTCAAGTGCAACTAATTAAACAAATTAAAAATTTTCCATCCCTAAAAAAAAAAAAAGCT
>NC_135491.1:58939863-59006551 GCF_052094955.1 Ictidomys tridecemlineatus
CCTGTCCTTGGTTACTCCCCTTATATCAAAGGAGTCATTTGGCATTTGTTTTTTAAAGATTGGCTAGCTTCACTTAGCATAATCTGCTCTAATGCCATTCAGAGCTACTTTTGACAGCTGTGCTTTCCAGAGTCCCTCTGTGCTCACACTGCAGCGGCAGAGATCCTCTCCTAAATGCTGGGCTTCTCCTCATCAGTCTCCACCTCTTGCTGTGTTGACCCCAGTGCTGGGACGGGGCGGGGGGGACCCAGGGCCTCGCTCAGGCCGTTCCCCAGCCCCTGCCCCTCACTCTTCAGGCCTGCACCTGGGCCTCTGCTGCTCCTGCACAGGCCCCTGGAGTCTGTGTGGGCCCTGGCCTTGCTTGCAGGAGCGCCCGGTGGCTTGTGTGTCGTCCTCGGCCAGCAGACTGCATTCAGCATCTTGGGCAGCTCAGCTTCAATCTGCCTTTCTCACATTGGCTCCGTCGATGTCAACAGACATGTGTTCACTAGGCTGCTTCACACGGATTGGTTGTGTGGAAACCCTTGCCTTGGGGCACCCTTACGAGTTCATGTGCAAAGTGGGCTGCAGATGTGGAACCGCTGATCGGGAGGGCGACACTTTTGAACTCCGAGACACGGTTAACTAGTCCTCAAGAGGCTGCTCTCGCTCATGCCACAGCCAACCCAGCCAAGGAGTCCGCAGGCAGCACTGAGTGTGAGCCAGCTCTGGGACCCCTGAAGCCCCCTGGTGGGTCAGACTGCTGGGTCCCTCAGCCGGGCTGGGCCTCACCTCTTGCCTGCAACACGCCAAGATGCAGCCTTTGACCTTCGGGTTGATGGCCCAAAGGCATTCTCCCTGAATCATAGAAAACATGAACCCAGGTCAACGAGCTTCCTCCAGCCCCTCTGGAGAGGGAGGGGGCTGGACATACCCCTCAGCTCCTCGGAAGGCCAGCAGAGAGGGCCTCTGCCGATGGCCCAGAGCTGCTGGCTGGGGTCACCGGCACACGCAGGACAGTCCATGCTGCGCCTCTTTACGAGGAAGCACGTGATGCTTTTACTGTCTTTACAAGCAATAAATGTCTACGGCGATTGAGTTATTTGCTGCTTCTCTGCCACCACCTTCCCCAGGGAATCCTGGTAGTCACCTGGTCTGTAGCCCCGCTGGGGACCCCTGAGTGCGTGCAATGCTGTCCTCAGGCATGGGGTCTGAACCCTGAGCATCCAGCTGGACAGAAGGGCAGGGACAACTGGCTGTCCATGGCTCCCAGGTCCACCAGCTGGCCACCCGCAGTGTCCCTGCTTGTTACTGCACAGCAGAACTGCAGAACTGGCCGCATTTGGTAACGCATCTGGGCAACAGGCGCCCTCCACAGCCTCTCTGACCCTGAGGGCCTCCTCTGTGGAAGGACCTGGTGCTCAGGGAGCTGGACGGACCTCCCGGGTACAGCTGTCACAGGGATTCCCAAGGCCAGTCACTTTGTCCGACGGCCACCTGTCATTCCTCAGGAACCTGCCCTCTGGTGGCACCCCTCAGCCTCAGCCACCGACCTCCACGCAGACCTCGTGCCCCCCACCAGGCCTTCCCTGGCTCTTGGCCAGGCCTGAGGATCGCCTCCAGGTCTCCACGTGGCTGCCCGTCTCACCGCTGTCCATACTCCTCTCGACCGTGGCCGTCTCGGGGCCTTGGACCGACGTCCTGTGTGCAGTTGTCACCCGCCACCCCTCGCCCTCTCCCACCTCGGGGCTTGTTGGGGCCTACATCAGCAGCATACCTTGTATTGGCTCATTTTTTGTTGGATTTAATGTTTTATCTGATATTCCTCATAAAGTCACCCCCTGAGGTCGGGGTTTTGTGGCCCTACTGTGTTTTGGCTTTGCCCTTCACTACTGCGTCCCCAGTCCTAGAGCAGAAGCTGATTTGCAGGAAATGCCTCTGAGTCATTGCAAGGTGACAAGCTGCTACGGCTGGGACATGGTGACAGGCTCATCTGGCCCCCTTCCCCTTCCTGGGCGAACCAGAAGCCCACCCTCCCTAGCCTCCCTTGCCACTAGGTGGGTGCCATGTGACAGGCTGAGGTGGCCTCCTCTGGGAGACGCCCTATAGGATCCTCCTGCTCTCTCAGCCCTGTCAGCAACGATGGCCACATGACGCAGCCAGTCTGGAGAGCCAGAACAGGGGAGAAGAACCTTTATTGGAGGCAGCTGTTGGGATTCCAGGAGGTGAGTGTTACTGCAGCAGAGCCTAGCAGAGCCTAGCTGATATGGGTGGGAAAAAAATCCCAGGCTGTAAATGCAGGCTACAGTGTGGCATAGATGTTCTTTAAAATCCTTCTGCTGTGAAAGATTGCACTTCAAAACCACGGGGCTTGCGGGGGCAATGGGGTTAGACACAGCACCAAAAACTTCAACAATAACACGTCAAAACCAAACAACAGGAAACTAATAAAGTTGAATCCGCAGCTTCACGTGTGTTGAAAGGTTAGGAAACACGTGGAGACTCCAGTAACCATGATGCGTGGCCTGGAGAAGACCTCGGGTGTGCTGGGAAGGGGCTGCAGACTGCGGTCAGGTCGAGTCTGTGGGTGATGGACAGTCGTCCACTGTCAGGCAGAAGTTGTAGCCCAAATGAGGACAGGCGTGGTGGACACTGGCAGAGCAGCGGGCAGCATGTGGGGGCTGGAGGGTGCGTGTGAGTGTGTTTCATGGCCTGTGTTCACCCTGTGTTTTCCCCCAACAAAAAACTGTACCCAGCCCTCCTGACACACCCACCAGCTCTGGTGTCCCCAAACATCCATGTGCCAAGAACCGTCTGAGACCCGGCAAGGGCCCATCAGGAACCCCATGCTCAGAAATTCTGGGGCTGGAAGTCACGTTGTACCTGTGCCAGGAGCTGAGGGCCTGCAGACACGCCCCAGGTGGCCCTGCCCAACGCCACTCTAACTCTGCCCCTGGAGAGCCCAGCCCAGGGGAAGCACCCACAAGCCCTCCTGTCCACCCCCGTCAGACAACGCTAGGTGCATTGGAGGGGTGGGCCCAGGGTCTTGGCCTGACCTCCTGGACCAGGTCTGGACTCCAGGCAGGGCCGGCAGGCGTGCTCTCAATTCTGAGCCCACTCTAACCGACCTGCAGGACCTTGGCGCCCAGCCTTCACGCCCTGCCCTCCAATCCCTCGTCTGAAAGCTGCTGTGCTAGTTTGAGGGTCAGCAAATCTGGCCAGTGTCCAGCCAGCCAGTGCCATGGAACCCACGTGCTCTTTCATATGTGTTCACTGGTGCCTCTTCTACAGAACGAGAAGCTCCAGCCCCAGCCCCAGCGAATCCTGGCCTCTAGCCCCAGCCTCCAGGCCCAGCCCCTCACGGGAAGGGCTTGCTGTCTGCACTGATTGGACTCCGGATGCAGTGGCTGGGCCACCATCCACACCTGACCCTGCTAAAGGAGGGAGGCCCAATCACCTCGTTCTGATCCCCAGCAGAAGCAGGCGTGGGCGGCTCTCATGCACTCACATGCGCACACCACTCAGCTGAGCAGACGCCCCGCCTGCACGCAGCTCGGTGCCCGGGGCATTGTGCCACATCTGGGCAGCCTCCACCCCCCTCAGTGCCTGGGTCAGCCCGCACCGCCCTGGGCTGAGGGCGCTGGAGTGTGACCCCGGCTTCCCTTCCTCTCGGGGGAGCCTGGCGGGCCGTCTGGCTGGTGGGGCTGGGGGGCAGGCACGAGGCTGACCGTGAGCCCAGCGCGGCGCCCAGACTAAACATCCTTGATTAAGCTGCAGAGGCCACGCGGCAATTAGCCCTGCAAGGGGGCCTGCGAGGCCCACCCCTGACCCGGGCCTGTGGCCGCCTCAGGAAGGCCTCCGCCCCGGGCAGCTGTGACCTCTCACCTGAGCTCTGCTCCGGTGGCCACAGGGTCTGGGGCCGACCCAGGCCTCCTGACAAAGGGCCTCCTGGGTGGAGCTGGCGACCAGCCACTTGCTCACCTCCCGGTCCCCGAGCCAGGTGGCAGGAGCTGTGTGTGCTCTTCCTCCTGCCCTCTGAACCCTGCAGGGCCTTCCTGCAGAATGGCCCTGGTCACCCTGCCACCACCCAGACCCAGCCACCCATCTCCCACGGGCCACACTGCAAGGAGCCCTTGCCCCTCGTCCCCAGCACCCAGAGGGACCCTTTCACACTGAAAGTCAGACTCGTTGGGCCCCCGCCCTGCCGTGGCCCATCTTGTGGAGAGCCCCAGGGTCCAGGCAAGGCCAGCAAGGCTCTGCAGGCTGCACCACTCCTCACCTCCACCTCCTGGCCAGGCGGCTGACCTTGCTGGCCCCCACCTGCACCTGGGCCTTTAGGACCTGCCCCCACCTTGGGTGCCCCTCTCTGAGACACCGAGACACCGCACAGCTCCCTCCCATCTGCAGGTCACTATCTGTCACATCAGAGGCTCTCCCAGGGTCACTTCCCAAAGAAGCAGCGCCACCTGGCCCTGCTGGGTGTCCTCCACCATGAGCCGCCACCTGATGTGACCTGAGGTGCAGGTCCACTCTCTGCCCCTTCACTGGAGCCCAGAGGCCAGGCACCTTCCTGGGACGCCCCCGTCCACAGGTGCCTCCTGGCACAGCACCCAGGCTCAGAGCAGGTGCTTGGCGAGGATCTGCCCATCCGTCACCTTTTGTGTGCCGGGTGGGTACCAGCCCTGTGCCACGGGCACCGCTCACCAACTGTGCCAGTCTACAGGCAGGGAAACTAAGACCTTGGGCCACTATGTGGCCTGCCCGAGGGAACCCAGCAGATCCCATGGCAGGACTCAACCCCAGCCTGGCTCACAACCAATGCTCAGCACAGGGAGAGCCCTGGGCCAAGTCCACCCTGGGCCGAGTCCCACCCTGTGGGACAGCTTGCAGAAGAGTATGTGCCCGGTGGACCGAGCCACCAAGGATGCGTCACGACATCAGCTAGTCATGTCGGGACAACTGGGACAAGGTCGGCCCTCTCAGCCACTGGGTCCTGCCCTCGTTGTGTGACAACACCTTTTCATGTTGAAAACTCTCAGAAAAGAACAGGACTTCCTCAACCTGATCAAGGTCTTTATGCAAACCCACGTCACACTCGATGGTGAAAGGTCGGATGCCTTCTCTTTAGGATCAGGAAAAAGACCAGGAGGTCTGCTTTCACCACTGATCCTGGACGTGGCAGTGGAAATCCCCACCAGAGCCACTAGATAAGAAAAAAACGGAAGTCATCCAAACTGCGAGGGGAAAACGCGATCGTCTGTGCAGGACACACGGCAGAGACTTCCCACTCTTGCCTCCAAGGCCTTCAGGGCTGGCTCCGCCGCCCTGCCCAGCCTGACCCAGGCTTCCTGCCTGTGCTGGACCCGCTGGCTGCCTGGCTCTGTGACGGGCCCCTCACTGCCTCACCCCAGGGCCTTGGCACCTGCTGTGTCCACCGGGTGCCTCCTTCTCCTCCTGACGCCCTCATCCTCACCACCTCAGCACACGGCTCAGGGGGTCCGCCTCACCCAGGAGAGACCCACAAGCTCGTGGCGCAGTGTCAGGTCATCTAAGCTCCCTGCAGATAGTGTCCGCATCTGTCCCCCGCTGGGCTGAGAAGCTGAGGGCGGGGAGCAGGCCCACTCTGCTCACTGTGGCACCCTAGGGTCAGCTCCTGGAGACAGGGTGGGGACGAGTGACCGAGTGGAGGGGCCGGGCTTGGCAGGCCCCTGAGCCTGGACCCATCTCTGCTCTCCCGTGGGGGGACACACTTGCACACGGGGAGTGGCTGCGGCATCTCCCAAGTGACCACCGCGATGCCTGTCCCAGGCTGCACCAGGAGCCTGGCGGGTGGTGCCCATGCAGTCCGCCCTGAGCCCTGGGGCTCCAGCGCCATCAGGGTGCCCACGTCCCAGGAGAAGCCAGGCCCCCTCTTGCTCAGGAAGCCCAGGCCCAGGGTGGACTCGGCCCAGGGCTCTCCACACTCCTGCTCTCTGCCGCCCACAGCACCACCCTGAGCCAAGGCAGGACGGGGTGGACTCCGCGCCCAGCCCGCCTGTTCCCCACCAGGAACATGAAGGACACATGTGGAGCCACCGTGGAAGCGACCTTTCACCCTGCTGACCAGAAGGAGGACCACCAGGGAGGCCAGGGAGGCCAGCAAGGGGTCAGCCCAGTGCTTCCAGGAGGGGAGCTTCTGGGGGGTCTGCGTGGGGGCAGGGAGGACAGGAAAGGCTCAGAGAGGAGGGGGAGGGGACCAGGGCGCAGGGGTTCAAGCTGGGCACAGGAAGAAGACCCCGGGCCCCTGCGCAGCCAAAGCCTCCTTCCTCCTCACCCATCTGTGGGAGGGACCCGGAAGGGGAAGAGCAAGGGAGGCGGGAAGGGGAGACAGAAAGAGTGAGAGGCCAGGAGAAGGGACAGAGAGGGGGTTGGGGACAGGGCAGGGACGCTGGAGAGAAGTGGGTGAGCAGAGAGAGACAGGGTGGAGAGAGGCACAGAGCTCCACAGGGAGCTGGTGGGGTCCCCAGCAGCCAAGCAGCCGGACCCTCCCCACCAACGGACACCAGGTCCAGGCCAGGCAGACCAGCTGCCCCAGAGGTGGGGCCCCCAGACAGCAAGGCCAGCGGCCAGGAGCCCCTCATCCCCCTCCCTCTCTCCTCTCTCTTCCCCTCCTGTCTCTCTCTCTACTCTTTCTCCATCTCTCCTCTCCTCTCCTCTCCTCTCCTCTCCCACCCTCTCTCTCCCTCCCTCTCTCTCCCCTCTCTCTCTCCCTCTCCCCTCCTTCCCTCCCTCCCTCTCTTCCCTCTCTCTCCTCCCTCTCCCTCCTCCCTCTCTCCTCCCTCTCTCCTCCCTCTCTCACCACCTCCCTCCCTCTGTCCCCCTCCCCCTCCCCCCTCCCCCTCAGCTGAGCAGCAGGTACTGGAGCACCTACAGGAGGGGTCCCAGGTGGGGAGATGTGGGGGGTCAGGCTTGGTGGGGGTCTGCCCTCCTCCCTGGCCCAGCCTCCCACCAGCCTGGGGTCAGTGAGCTGTGCTATGGTGATTCACATTTCCTGTCTGGAGCTCAGACTGCAGTGCTGGGCCCTGGGCCAGGACGGGGCAGGAGGGCAGGGCAGGAACCTGCCCCACACTGACCAGAGCCTGCTGCAGGAAACGGGGACTTTCCATGGAGGCGGAGCTGCTGCACCCCACCCCACCCGCCGTGTCCACAGGAACAGGGACACGCTGGCCTCTGGCCTGCCTGGAGCCTGAGCTTGGAGTTGCACTAAACTGAGTTCAAATCCTGCCAGGGCCACGTCCCAGCCGTGTGGCCTCAGCCAGCCCCTCCTCCTCGGTGTCACCTGTAAGGTGGGACGTGGGAGCAAAGCCCTCAATACTCAGGTGCAGGCGGGTGTGCTCTGCTGTCACCCCATCCTCTTCCGTCAGAGCAGGAGGGACCGAGGGCAGGAACCTTCTCGGAAAGAAACACAACGGGTCAGTCAGAGGCTCAGCCTGGCTGGCCAGAGCCCCGGGCTCCACTCTGCCCCCTTCCTTCTGTAACTGTGCCCAGCCCCGCCCCCGGGGAGCCGTGGCAGGCAGTGGGCTCGTCCTGGGTGGTGCTCAGGGCAGGGCTGGCCAGGGCGGCTCATGCCTGGGAGCCCACGGCGGTGTCACAGCCATCCACAGGCCCAGGGGGCTCCCCTCAGACTCGGACCCCGGACCCCTGGGCCAAGGAGCTGTTCCTGCTGCATCCCCTCGGGCTCCGAGGCCTCCAGGACTGAGGCGCGCAGGTGAGACTCGCATGTGTGTGCACACCCGTGTGAACGTGTTCTCACACGCACAGCATCTGTAACGTGCTTGGGCGTGCGTACGTGCACACACGTGCCCTCAGGTGTGCTGAGCACAGGTGTGTATGCGCACACATACCTGTGTACACACCCACACGTGTCACTCATAGATTTGATCATATTTAAGTGTATAAAGAAGTAATCGTAAAAGGACAAGCCCCTGCTGTCCTGGGGCAGCCAGGTGTCCGCCGACAGGTAGGGATGGGCACAGGCAGCGTGCGCCACAATCCCGCGTTCTACAGTCGTGAACAGAGTGAGGCTGCCACGTGCTACCACAGGACGGGACTCGCACTCCGTGCTGAGCACCAGGCACAGAGGCCACGTGCTGTGGACCATCCACGTGGACCCCCAGAGCGGGCAAGTGTGTGGAGGCACTACAAGTGGCCGTGGGGCTGGGCTGTGGGTGCACAGAGGGGCCCTCCTGGGGGTGGGCGCATCTGAGCCGACTGGACAGGCCCGTGAGACGCAGCAGGGAAGCCACCTTCCTAAAGCCATGTGCCCTGTGCCGGCCGCATGGGCAGGGCGAGGGGTCGGGTGGACGGGACAGGGGCTCCCAGCTGACTGGCGCCCGGGGGCACGTGCCATCCACACTTGCTGACTGAAGACTAAGGACACTGTCCGTCCAAGGGGACCCGATGGCACTTTGCTGCTTGTGCTCCAGGAAGGTGGCACTCCCTGCCTGCAGTGGCCGCCATCTGACTCCCGGAGAGCTTCTTCATGGGACAGTGACGGTGACGGTGACAGCCTCCGTAGCCATGGGGCCCGGTGACAAGGCTTCATGCAGCCTCACTAACAACACCTCATCTTCCTCATCCCACTTTAAGGAGGGGAAACTGAGACCCGAGAGGTCAAGGGCTCCTGCCCGCGAGGCAGCTCCTGGCGGGGAGAAGTCTGGGCCAAAGACCGCACCTGGTCACAGTGTCCCTTCACGCTGCTTCTGAAGGAAGCCCAGGCTCCGGACCTGCAGAGGCCAGGGCCCCGGTGACCCTCAACCAGACCAGGACCATCCTCTGCTCCCAGTGGAGGAACCAGAGAGAAACGGGGTGCCACCGAGGAGCAGATCTGTCCCCCCTGCCCTGGTCCTCTTCCTCCCCCCACTAACATTGCTGCCTCACGGGCAGCCGCCCTCTTTCTGTCCACCGTAGGCTCTAAGGACGTCACAGGGACGTGTGCCCCGAGCATCGCAGTCGAGCAGAACCTGGTCCTGGGGCCACACGCCCTCGGCCTGCTGGTGGCCAACAGCTGCTGTGCGCGCCTCCCGCAGCCAGAGGCAGCCCCCGCACCGCCCTGTGCAGCATCAAACCCCGTCCCCTTAACTCCACGCCCACTGCTTTGCCCAGGAGGACCTGGGACTTCATAGCATTGTGTTTTAACCTCCTCTCTGAGTCCCCTGAGGTCCACTAACACAACCAACGCCTGACTGTCCAATAGCGCCTGGCAAAGGGCTGGGCAGGAAGCTGGCGGGGTCAGGTGAAAACGAAACGGATTCCTTCTATTTCACAGAAATAAAATTCATGCCATAAATTTCACTCCTTTTTAAAGTATGTAATTCAGTAGCTTCTAGTATATTTACCAAATTGTACAATCATCACATTAACTAATTCCAGGACATTTACATGGCCCCCAAAGAAACCCACACCCACCAGCACTCGCTCCCCTTCCCTGCTGACGCCCACGGGTCTGCTCTCCCCCGCGGACTTCCTCTCCTGACTCCTCAGTCAGCAGGACCGGGCAGTCTGTGGCCCTTCACGTTCCACGTCACCCTTCAGCATCACGTTTTCAAGGCTCATCCGTTGGTGGTGCGTCGGAGCCTCTCACCTTTCTGTGGATGGACAATATTCCATGGTATGAGGACTATTCCTGATGCTATAACAAAATGCCTGAGGCTGCATAACATACAAGGAAGAGAAACCGAGTGGCAAATACCTGTAATCCCAGTGGCTCAGGAGGCTAGGGCAGGAGGATCCCAAGTTCAAAGCCAGCCTCAGCAATTTAGCAAGGACCTAAGCAACTTAGTGAGACGTGTCTCTAAATAAAAAATAAAAAGGGCAGGGGATGTGGCTCAGTGGTTAAGTGCCCCTGGGTTCAACCCTTACTAAAAAAATAAAATAAAATAAAGGAACAGAAATCTATTTCTCACTATCCTAAGGATTGGAAGTCCAAGGTCAAGGTACCAGCAGGTTCAGGGTCCAGTGAGGGCCCAGCCTCTGCTTCCAAGAGGGCGCCTGGAACATGGCACCCTTCATGGGGAGCGACACCAGAACAGACCAGGCCTGAGGTCTGGGTGCAGCCACTCGCTGGCTTCCCTGAGCACAGAGCACAGGACGGGGCTGGGAGAGGGCCTGGCCTACCTGGGCAGGAGGGACCGTGGCTGGGCCAGCAGGGGGACACCCAACAGACCCGGGGCCCACTGTGCGGCTGGAGAAGCAGGGCCTTCTGCTCAGAGGACACTGGGCGAGGAGGGAGGCGGGGGACGTGGGGTCACACATGACCATTCTGTGTGCCACCGGAAACCCTGGCCTTGAAGAGCAGGTGACCCGGGGAGACGCTGAGACCTGGTCCAGGGAGCAGGGAAGGCCGGGCAGGGGAGGAGGTGGGAGCCGCGCCCGCCCAGAGCAGGCTGGCCGCAGGAGGGCTGGGGGCCAGTCCCTGCTCAGAGGAGACCTGGCCCCTGGTCCCAGAGTCCAGAGCACACGGCCACTGGGGGCACCCCACCCTCCACCCACCCCCACTCCCAAGGCTCTGTCCCCCGGAACCTTCTGCACTAACGTCACGCAGAGAACGAGAGCAGGCTCCCCTCCCGGAGGCCGGGCGCCGTTTGGGGTGTGCTTTCGCGGAGCCCTGGGAGACGAGGGGCGGACGTCACAGGGGCCACGGGGGCACCTTTGCAGGGCCCCAGGGAGACCGCGAGGGGGTCCTGAGTGGGAAGCCGAGGGCCTGCAGGGTTCCCTTCCTAAAGGCCAATGCCACGGTGAGGGTCTGTCCCCCGAGGCTCGCTGTGAGGCTGGGACCCCGGTGCAGCAGTGTCCGAGGTCACAGGACTCTGACCTCCGTGGGCTGAGGCCTGGATGGGACCACAACTGAGGGCACCACGGAGGCCGTGAGAACCGTGAGCGGTGGGGCCTCGACAGGGAAGGAGCTCACTGGGGCGTGTCCTTGAAGGTGTGCTGTCCCGGCCCCTTCCCTGCCCTCTGCCTCCCAGCCACCACCCAGTGGGCAGCTGTCCGCCCCACGCCCTTCATCGGGATGCCCTTCCTCCCCTCAGGCCCAGGACAGTGCAGCCAGCTGGCCATGAACCGCAGCCTCAGGACTGAGCCTTGAGTGATCTGCCTCAGGCATTTTGTCACAGCCACAAAGAGCTCACCCTGTTCATCTCTTTGTTCTGGTTTTCATTCAAACCAGGGAACTTGTACTTTTCTGCACCCAGAGTCTCTTTTAAGCCATTGCTGGGAATAAACATTCCGTGGCGAAGCCTGAAGACAATGTCACTTGGGTGCCATGGCTATCAGACCACAATGTAGACCACTATGGCTGTTAATGACGTGCCTCACCAGCTGCCCGGGCGCAGAGGGCCTACGGTGGTTGTCCTTTCTCCTGCGGAGGGCAGCTTGGAAATGACATGGGTGCAGCTCACTTCCCCCTGCCCGTCCACACGCTGAGCCCTGAAGCCCCAAGACAAATGCACTAGTCACCAGGGAGATCCGAGAGCAGACGGGCCTGACCAGGCGTGGGTGTGAGGGACCCGCGGAGAGTGGCCACTGGAGGCAGATCCCAGCCTCATCCCAGCCTCTCTGCAGCCTGAACCAGCTGGCCTCCGCCGACTCCTGCAAACCAGTGTGTAAAAGCTTACCCTCAACAAGACACCGAGCCCCAGAGAGCAGCTGGGCAGCCCTGGGCAGCAGCCCCAGTCAGCAGCGCCCGGCAGTCTGTGGCGGAGGGAGGTGAGCACCCCTGGGCCAAAGAGGACGGACGCCCCGTGGGGCAGACTGAGCTCCGAGGGCTGGACTGCACACGCGACTCTGGTCCCCTTCGAGGTGATGCTCTGACGCGTCTCGGCTTCTGCCTTAGGGACAACCTTTATGAACCAGAGAGAAGCAACTGGAGGGTCTTCCTACAGGCGAGCTCCCTGTCGAGGCTCTCCCCCGCGGCCCGGCTGGGAGTGCAGCTGGACAGCTCAGGACCAGGCGCCAGCGGGCGGCTGCAGGGAGGCCCCAGGGAGACGGAGGGAGACGGAGGCTGGGTGTGGCCAACACCATGGTTAAGGCCTCCCTTCAGGCCCCAGCCCTGCCCCTGTATGCCACGGGGGTCTGCCAGGGCAGCTGGAAGGTCCAGGGCAAAGCCTACCTACAGAGGACGCCCAGCGTCATGGGTACCTGTGATCCCCCGCACAAGTAGCTCAGCCAGAGCCCACGGAGCAAACGCCACGCCACGCCACGCCACGCCACGCCACACCAGGCCAGGCCAGGCCGGCTGCAGGTCAGCGAGGACAGCATGAGCTCTGCCCGCGTCCTGCAGGCGAGAGCCGAGGGCAGGCGCCCCGCCTCCCTCCGCATGGCTCTCGGTAAAGAGCCACCCACTCAGTCAACACCCCGGAACCTCCCCGGGTCAAGGATGCTGCCGCGGCCATCAACCAGCAGAAGGTCGGAAGTCCTGCTGAGGGCCGCTGTGTCTTATGGGCCTCCCCCCCACCGCCCCGAGGCTGGTGCAGAGATCTTTATTTAAACTATAAATTGAATTAAAAACTCCCGTTTAATATTTAGTTATGGTGTGGTTAACGGTTTTACGGGCCAAGCTGCTGCCTTCCTATTTGCCTACAATGTTGTCCTTCATGTTTGCCAAACCCAGGCTGCTCAAGTGACGAGGCCGACGCCAAGTTATTAACAATTATTACCTTTTACAGTCATTTTTGGCCCCGGCATGCTTTTTTGGTGGTCTCATAATTTCAAAACAGAGACCTTTGAAATCTTACCCCAGGACCAAGCGGCCTGTGGACGGCGCGTCTTCTCTCCGGGCTGAGAGGGCCCATCACCACTCCAAAATGCCTGCCCACCCCCCGCACCCAGCATGAGCTCCAGTGGACCAGGGCGGGCACCACCTGGAGGCCAGAGACCTCCCAGGGCAGAGGCAGCACCAGCATGCCCTCCTGGGGTGGATGGCGTCGGGCTGCGGGGGGCATGCACCAGGGACACGGTAGCCTTTGCTGTCCCCAGGCCATGAGCTGGGCGTGCTGAGCGCATCCTCTGCTCCTGCCCCCACCACCAGTGAGGCCCCCCCCCCACAGAGCTCGTCCTGGCATGGGCTCCTGGTGAGTCGCGGCTGCCTTAGGTACCCGCATACACATGGCCAGGAGACAGGCGGGGTCGCCTGTGGGCACCTAGGCACTCGTGTGTGTGCAGAGGACAGAGCCCGGGGCACGGCATGAACCCCAGACCCAGCAGCTCTGTGGAACCCGCCTTCCTTGATGGATTCTGTTGGTTTTATGTTGATTGCGTGTTTATACCCAAATGCTTTTTACATTATCTATTTATGATATGTCCCATGAATACAGTTGTATAAATAATTAAAACACATATAAATTTCATGTACATCTGTGCAAAAACCAACGGGCGAAAACAAAGTCTCTGTTATTCTTCCTTTCAGGTCCCCCGTTCTTCGAAAATGAGCTCTTGGTGTGAGTTTGGGACACCAGGAGGGGGAGCAGGGGGCGGCCTCAGTGCCTGGGTCTGTGCGCTGCTCTTGGCCTCTCGCTGTGTCCATGGGAAGCTGTGTCCATGGGGAGCCATGTCTGGAAGCCGGGGACTGGGGACATCTCCATGGAACTGGACGCTGGCTCTCAGCCGTCTCTGTGCCCGGTCCCAGCATGTGATTTAGCAGTGGACGCCCATGGTGTCTGTCACTCTAGGGATGGACAGGTGAGCACAGTGTGGCAGCTCCGCCCATGGGGTCACCAGCACTGGGCAGCAATGGAGCTCCGTTCAGCCTGCAGTGCTGGAGAGCCTGGAAGTCGTGATGGCCACGTGCCCAGCGACTCCCTCCCCGTGTGTGGAATGTCCAGGAGGAGCGGGTCCACAGAGGCTGGACGCCTGGGCTGGGGAGAGGAGTGGGCAGTGCAGCACAAGGCCCGGGCTCTCCTTGGTGGTGATGGAATGCTCCGGAATCAGGAAGAGGTGGCAACGGCTCACCTCTGTGCTGTGCTCGGACCACGGACAGAACCTCGAGATGGGCAGGTCACACGCAGGCAAATGTCCTATCAGTAAAGTCTTTTGAGTCCAAGCTGCCCACTGCACCCAGCAGCTCTGGCCCTGCTGAGCCCCTCCGCTGCAGGCCTGGGTGCCCCCGAGACTGGCTGAGGCTCCCTGGGTGACCACTGTCCGGGCACCACCTCCCTTGGCTCCAGAGACACCCTGTGCACCCTGCGGAGTGAGGGTAACTGGGTTCCCACTTTTCGGGGATCCAGACCAACGGCCTGTGCCAGAGCCCGGGGTCCCAGTGCCACTGCCACTCTGAATGAGACGGGCTCTCGTGGCACCATACTGACCCCACCAAGCTGAAACGTGGCCTGAGTAGATGGCCGGGTGTGCTGCCCCTTGTTACTCAGTAGCGCGAACGTGGGCACCAGGGCTGTTTGAAAGCAGGCGTGGGGACGACTCGTAACTGTTTTTAAAGGACAGTGGCCCCCCCCCTGCACCGAGGAAGTCCAGCGCATGGTGCAGATGAGCGCCTAAGAGGAGGGGCTGCGGCCAGCCAGAGACGGCCAGTCTCTGCTCCCCCTCCCCTAGATCCTGGACCACCTTGTGAGCTGCTCGGCCAGTGGGCAGCAAGGCGGACGAGGGACAGCCCAGGCTGGCCAGGAAGGCTTCCCCGGCAGCACTTGTCCTAGAGCGGTGTGTGTAGATCACTTGTCCCACAAACCCCGCGTCAGAACCCGAGGGAGGTTGCGAAGCAGCTGTGTCAGGAGGAGCCGTCGGGTTGGCCGGCTGGAAATCCTGTGCCAACAGGGACAGAGGCCGACTCCAGGGCGAGCCGTAAGATCCCGAGGCTGCCAGCCGCGGTGTGGGGACGGTGACCAGCCACGGCGTGGGGACGGTGAGGGTGAGAAGCCAGACGGCGCTCGGCGGGCACCAGGGACCAGCAGAATGAGCCCTGAAGCAGCCCAGGCTGTGTCCCCGCGGCTCACGGCCCGGCCCGTGCCGCTGGCTTTTCTAGTCCACACGGGAAACACCTCCCGGGAAACGCAGAGCCCTTGGCGCGGAGCAGCTCTTCTGCTTGGGAAACCCTGGACGGTGACTCGCCCACCGCGGCCCCTCAGGCCGGGAGGGCAGGGAGAGGACATCCTCTTCCTCCTCAAAATCAGAGCCACCTTCCGCACTGACGCGGTAAAGACGGGAGGAAAACACGCGGCACGTTGGGGTCTCGGTGACGCAGGGCAGAGCCTCGTCTGGGAGAGTGGGAGAAACGGAGCTTTCAGGGGGCGATAATCACATACAGGAAGGCAATTAAAGTTTTAATAATTTAACCACCTTCCTGCCAACCCATCAAGAGAAAATATGGAGTGAAAACATTTTGAGGGCCAGCAGCTGCGAGGAGGGTGATCAAAGGCCCCCGAGATGGCGCGGCTCTGGGGAGGCTGACACGTTAATTTTTACAGGCTGACCACCGTTATTAATAGGAGAAGCGGGAGGCAAGTATTTTTCCACGGTGGGGGGGACCCATCATCATTGGATGCCTGATGTGACAGCAGACACGGCTTTGGCTTCTCCCTGGAAATAAACCTTGTTTTCTTTGACCTTCCTTTGGCTTGAGGCAGGGCCAACTCCTGAGGCAGGGCTCCAGGGACAGGGCTCCGGCTCAGGGCTGCCATCTGGGAACATCAACAGAAACCCAGAGAGGAGATCAAAGCCTGGGTCAGAGACCACGGGCAGGCTGGCGTGGCCCAGCCCCGGGAGGCAGAGCCTGCAGCTGGCCCACCCATAGGAGACGGGCCGCCCGCCCGCGGCCCCACGCCCGCCACCCGCGGCCTGGGCCGGCTTCAGCTTGCCCTTCTCCAAACCCACCCACTCTTTTGTCCTCTTGTGTTTATTGTAAGATGCACGTGACATGAAACCCACCATTCCAACCACGGCTCGGCCACACCTCTGGTGTCCCCCGTCACGCAGCCACCCCAGGAGGCCCCCCTGGCGGTCCCTCCCCCTCATGTGGCAGCCACCAGCCTGCTGAGTGCCTCCCCCTGCATCCCATCCTGGGCCTTCCGGACGTCTCCTGCAGCTGGACGTCTCTTGGCCACCAGGCCCTTGGTGACGGCTTCTCCTCCCCTTCCTTCATCGGCCACGCTGCTGCGAATGGGCCTGAGGAGGACCATTTGTCATCTGCACATACAGGGCTGCTGGGCATGGTGTCCCCAGTCCAGGCAAACGTGAGGGGGTGTCTTTCAGGGTGCTGGCACATAATGTCCTGTGCCTGGTGAACGGGCGGCTCAGGAGGCCATCTGGGAAGGTGGCCTGCGTCGGACAAAAGGCCCGTCTTCGCCTGGCCCTCGGAGGTCCCCTTGTGACTCACAGGTTCCTCTGGAGGTCAGTGCAGGTGAGAAGTGTGGGGCTGTGGGCAGCATGCTGGAGGCCCATGGCCGCTCAGAGTGGCCGTGGTGCTCAGTGAGCACCTCCGGGGCCGCCTGTCCAGCACCAGGCTGCATGGAGACAGGGCCTCCAGATGGGACACACGCGTGCCACTGTCCACTGCAGGGCCCCCTCGGGCAGCCTCCACCTGCTCCCTGGGCTCCTCCCTGGGCAAAGGTGGTGAGTCTTGCTGCCCCAGGGCAGGGCCTGCACCCCGCCCACTGGAACTGGTGTGCGCCCCTCTGCTGCTGAGGGGAGCCCCTCCACATCGGGCATTGTGTCCCCCTCTTGCTCAGCAGCAGGGCCTCTGGCTGCAGCCTGCCCTCTACCCGGCCAGGCCCACCACACAAGATCTGACCTGCAGCCACGGGTGGCGCGGGGCTCAGAGGTGCTGGCATGGGCTGGCAGCATGGATTGCAAGAGCTGGTCACGGAGAACCAGGAGATATCCTGGGAGTCCTCATCCTGACCCCAGGCTGTGGCCAGTCCAGCCAGGTCTGGCTCCAGGGGGCTGGTGGCTCCGGCGTGATCTCAGGGGCAGTCTAGGTGTCTGGGCTGAGCTCCACCCGGCCTCTCACGGCCACCCCTGTGAGCCCACAGGGGGGCACGCACAGGGAGTCAAACCAGAGAGCCCCCCACCAAGACGAGCCCCCCACGGGACACGGCCCTCGCTGAGCCAAATCCACTCAGCCAAGGCCCGTTGCTCCCCCACCTCCCACCCGACACCCTTCTCTGGAGAATGCCCCTCCCCCACAGCAGCAGGGTGCTGCCTTCTGTGTGGGTCTGGAGACCAGAAGGCTGCTCTCAGGTGACAGGGCTGCAGTCGGTCACTCACAGAGCCTCCTGGGACAGACATCCAGAGCAGGGGACCTCACGCAAGGCCCCGGGTGGATCTTCACAGAATGAACATCAGTGCTCCTCCAATCACTCCATGAGAGAAACAGAGAGAATCCTCCAAACCCACCCCTCAAAGCAGACTCACCCTAAAAGAGACACCCCAAGGACAGAAAGACACACCAAGGACAGAAAGACACCCCAAGGACAACAACTTCAGACCAGTGTGCTCGGTGAACACAGATGCAGAATTTCTCAGCAAGATCCTGGCAAATCCCCTACAAAAACATATTTAAAAGATAATGCACAGGGTCCAGTGGTTTCATCCCAGGAATGCAAGGGTGGTTCAACAGATGGAAATCAATAAATGCCATCAGCACATCAGCACACTTAAAGACAAGAGTCATATGATATCTCGGTAGACGAAGAAAAAACATTTGACAAAAATCAGCGCCCCTTCATGTCCTAAACACTAGAAAAACCAGAGAGATCAGGGACCTACCTCAACATCGGGACAGTTACATGCTAAACCCGAGGCCAGCGTCACTCTAAACAGAGAAGTGAGAGCTTCCCTCTAAGAACTGGAACAAGACGGGGTGCCCTCCTCATCCCCGAAACCCTAGCCAGAGCCAGCAGACAGAAGAAGGAAATTAAAGGGATACAGATAGGAAAAGAGGAGCTCCAACATGCTCAAATGATGCCAATGACATGATTCTATACTTAGAAGGCCTAAAAACTCCACCGTGAACCTTCTAGAACTAGTAACTGAATCCGTCAGAGTCCCAGGATATAAATCAACACCCATCAATCAGATGCGCTCCTATTCATCAGAGATGAATCCACCAAGAGAAAGATCAGGGAAACTACCCCCATTCACAATAGCTTCAAAAAACGGAATATTTGAGAATCAGTTTAACAAAAGAGGTGAAGAAAGCTACAAAGAAAACTACAGACCACTAAAGAAAGAAATTGAAGAAGACCTTACAGGATGGATGGACTCCCCCCCCATGCTCCTGGATAGCACTTAACCTTGTCAAAATGGCCACACCACCCAAAGCATTAAACAGATTTAATGCAATTCCTATTAAAATCCCCATGGAGTTCTTCATAGAAATAGAAAATACAACACCCCTCCGTTAGAAATACAAAAAGCTGTCATGAAGTTCATTTGGAAAAATAAGAGACCCAGAATAGCCAAAGCCATCCTTAGCAAGAAAAGTAAAGCAGGAGACATCACAATGCCAGACCTAAATTATGCTACTCAGCCATAGTGACAAAAACGGCATGGTGGTGGCACCAAACAGACACGTAGACCAATGTACAGAACAGAGGACACAGAGACAAACCCACCTAAATACGTTGTCTCACACTAGACAAAGGTGCCATACACATACACTGGAGAAAAGACAGCCTCTTCCACAAACGGTGCTGGGAAAACTGGGAATCCACGTGCAGCAAGGTAAAATGAAACCCCTCTCTCTCACCCTGCCCAAAAATCAACTCAAAGTGGATCAAAGACTTAGACATTAGACCAGAGACCCTGCGCCTGCTAGAAGAAAAAGTGGGCCCAAATCATCACCACGTCCGCTTAGGAGCCGACTTCCGTAACAAGACTCCTAAAACGTAAGAAGTAAAATCAAGAATCAACAAATAGGATGGAATCAAACTAAAAAGCTTCTTCACAGCAAAAGAAACAATCAAGATGTGAAAAACAAGCCTATACCTGCACCTCAGATAGAGCATTAACCTCTATAGGTCTATAAGGAAAGAACTCAAAAACTCAAACAACCCCACAAATAAATGAGCAAAGGAACTGAACAGGCCCAAGACAGAAGAAATATGATCAGTCAACAAACATATGAAAAAATGTTCATCACCTCTAGCAATTAGAGAAATGCAGCTTAAAACTACACCGAAATCTCATCACTCTCCAGTCAGAATGGCAATTATCAAGAATACAGGTAATAATAAGTGTTGGTGAGGATGTGGGGAAAAGGTTCAGTCATTGCCAGGGTGGGGGGCTGCAAATTGGTGCCACCCACTCTGGAGAGCAGTATGGAGATGCCTCTGAAAATCTGGAATGGAACCACCATATGACCCAGCTGTCCAGGTCTGTTGTCCAGAGCCCAGTCAGCTCCGAGGAAAAGCGTGGCATCCACCGGTGCTGGCCCTGCCCTCTCCTCCTGCCCCAGGGAAGCTGCGCCCCAAGCCTCAGCCTCAGAGGCTCACACCCCGAGCCACGCGACTCGCAGAGCGTGAACATGTACGCCGGCTGGTCCAGTGAGACCCTTCCCCGGGGTCTCCGTGCAGACCAGGACAAATGCCCTCATTCCCTTTGGGGAAGATACTGGAAGGAAGGAACCTCACATTAGTGCCTGGCCATGGGCAGCCCCTGGAAAGGACCGATTGTGAAGGAGAGGACAGACTGACCATGTAGAGAGAGGCAGAGACCAGTTGGGAGGGGGGAGATGGGGCTGAGGGCACTTGAGTTGCTGGACCCAGGAATGCCCTGCCCTCGGTTCAGGAGAGAAGTGAGCATCCATTTACCTAAACTTTGTACTCAGGCGGCTCCTAATTGCAACCCAACCTGTCCCTGGTAGAACAGTTGAGAAGCCATTTTTAGAAAGCCCTGGATGGGGACGAGATGTCACAGCACTCCCCGCCCTGGCACAGCCACTGCTGGTGAGCAGGACCCACAGCTAAGGGAACACGAATGGACCCCCGGTGGCTTTAAAACAGACAAAGCCAGATAAAGGAGGAGGAGGTGAGCGGGCCCCTGCTTGGCCCTGCACTCAGAAAAGAGCTGTCCCGGACCACATGACTCAGCGCAGTTGACACTAACTGTGCCGGTCGACGGCTGGAGAAGGGGAGACCCTCCCCTTGGAAACCGGAGAAAACCCAAGCTGTGCTGGAAGTCGCAGAACCATAACTCTCCTTCCTGCTCAATTTCGCCTGAACCTCAAAATGAGGCCGTGATTACAAGCCTGAGGAATCTTAATGGCTCAGGGAGACAGAGCCACGGCAGCAGAGTTCCACCAGACGAGGGAAACTTGACCCCAACCCCAGGCTGGTGGTCGCCTTCCCGCCCAGGAGAGCGAGTGCTGGGCCAGGGCAGGCTTGGTCCCCCGAGGTCACCAGCCTCCAGGTCTGCAGCAAGCACTGGCGCAGAGGGCGGATGTGTGCAGAGATTCCGAGCAGGCCCTTTCTCACCGAGGCCTCTGCCGTCCTCCATGGTTCTTGACCACACCGAGGAGCAACGCTCGTTGCAGGACAGCTTGATTTCCTGGCCCCTGGGCCATAAGGGCAGTAGCTCTCCCCAGTCACGGTGACAACTCAGACCTTCCCTGTGCATCGCCAAACAACCCTTAGTTTTGACAGTGGTGGAGATGGTGGTAGAGATAGTGGTGTAGAGATCATGAGGATAACAATGGTGGTGGTGGTGGGGTGGTGATGACGTCACGTGATGTGGGTGATGATGTCACATGATTATGATGGTGATGATGACGTCACGTGATGCGGGTGATGATGTCAGATGATGTTGGTGATGATGTCACATGATAGTGATGATGGGGATGGTGGTGAGAGAGACAGTAATAGTGGCACAGGATGATTTTAATGATTTATTCAGGACAAATATTTAAATCTTTCACGTAATTCCCGGCATGTAATAAGCCCCCAGTAAACACAGCCAGGATGCCCACTGTTGTGGACATGATGAAGCTCTGGTTTGAACTTGATCATCTGAGCAATTTTAAGTGCGTCTGCAAGCATCTCTCAAAACACCACCTACACAGGTTAAGACCCTTCAGGGTTGCAAATAGCAAAGGCCCATTTTAAGCCGCCACTGCCCACTGGGGTGCCCTCTCCTCTCAGCTCGAGGGCCAAGCTGAGGCTCTGACAGCCTCTGCAGCTGCTGGCCTCTCCAGCCCTCTGCTGATCTCCTGTGTCGGTCACACTCCAGGTGGGACTTCCCACCAGGTGACAAGGAGCCCGATGCTCACACCCCATCCTCACAGCTCAGCAATCCCAGGACAACAAAGGCTTCTCTTTCTCAGAGTCACAGCAAGAGACCTTCGTGGACGGCAATGGGAGGGGTTGCTGGGATACTCGAAGGGCTGGACCCTGTGCTGAGGTCAGAGAGGACCAAGAGCTCTCTCTCGGTCTCACAGCTGCCCTGAGCCAGGCAGCTGGACAGGCAGAGGCTGCGGTCCCTCGAGGCGAATGCAGGTGCTGTTCCCACAGGGAAGCTGGACGCAGAGCAGGCAGGTCAACAGGAAACCACATGCGTCCAGCATGGCCGAGCCTGCCCTGGGAAACCTCTACTGCAGACTTGCACTCTGCCAAGCGAAGCTCTGTGCTCGTGGGCCAGGCCCTCCCGGGCGGCCGGAGGCACAGGCTCCCACCCTGCCCCAGGAAAGAGGCCAGGGCCGCTCGTGGCCTTGGTTCTCCCATTACAGGAAAGGGTTAACACTGAGGGGGGGAACGCCCAGCTCGGGCGCCCATGGGGGAGCCCACCCGCGACTCAGGCTTCCTGCAGGGAGGGGAAAGGCTGGGTGGCCCAGGCAAGGTATGCTGGGGCGGGTCTGGTTCCTCGGAAAGGCCAGCCCTGGGTCAGAGCCCCGGTGAGCTCATTCTTCCCAGCTGATATCACGAGGCTTCTTCCTTCTGGGGGAGGAAAGGAGCCGCCCCCAGGAGCGCTCAGGCCCAGCCAGGTCACAGGCGCCGCCGAGCATACATGAGGGACGCTGTGTTCTAGAAAGGGCTGTGTGTGCGATTCAGAAACCTCAGGCCAGCCCAGGGTTGCTGGAGGAGCGGGAGCCATGCTGCCCTGCGTTGGCAGGGAGAGCTGGCGGGGGTGCCTCGCGCCTGAGCCGTGTCTGCCACCGCCACCCACACCCCCCCCCCCGGGGCCCGGCTGACGTGGGGCGATGGCGGGGAAACCTGGGGAGTGTGGTTCCAGCTCCCACACCACGGGCAGACGGATAACAACTATGAAGGACACGTGCTCGGACCACGCCACGCTCCCTGCGCGTACCATCTCATTTAACTCCACTTTCTTCTCCTGGCTCCAAAGGGCCTGTCTTCAGAAGCCATGATCAAGTGACTTGCCCAAGTCCACAGCTGGAGAAGGTCACGCAGGACCCAGCCTCCACCTGGCAGCTGCTGGCACACACTCGGGCCCAAAAAGGCCACCTGTGGCAACTGCATTATGAAGACAAGGGTTTCAATGTTGAAGCAATTCTTAGGCCCCTCGATCACCTGCACAGAACTCGCAGGGCCCTAGGGTGCAGCCTGAGAGCCAGTGTCTAGATTCACACCCCAGGTCCTCAGCTACAGGAGTGTGGTCGGCCAGCCAGCCACCCACTCTCGGGTCTACGCCAGCTCCACGAAGCCACAGCAGCCTGGGACAGCCACATCTGGTCCCCAGACAGTGGTGCCAGGGCCCAGGCGTTTCCACAGAGGTGCCCAGGGAGACAGTCCTGGGGTCTGCTTTGTCAGACCCCACTGCCACGGGCAGCTTGACGTCCCCCTCCGCCCAAGCCTGGTTCCTCGGGCTTTTGCAGACATTAATCAAAGAAAACCTCAAACAGTGGGGACCCCAAACTCTGCCCCTGGATCTGCCTCTGGAGCCCAATCTGTAGCAGACACTAAAGAGGGTTCCTCCTCTGCCCCTGGGGTCACAGGACCTCCTGGACCTCGCCCTGCACCTGACCCCTGGAGCCCTGGGCGGCAGAGCCGGAGCTCATGGTACACAGGAAGGAAGGACGGGGGAGAAGAAAGGATGGGGAGAGCCCCAGCACACAGGCAGGCCCTCGGCCGCCATGGCTCCTTCCCACTGGGACACATGCCACGCCAAGCCCTTCCACCCGCCTGCCATGTCCAGGGGGTTTCCAGGGTCACTTCTACTTCTCGACGGGCCTTGGGTCTAGAAGGCGTCACCACAGCCCCCGGTCCTCATGGGCACCCCTCTTTGCCATCGTGGGGTGGCAGCCTGTCCTCCGACTCAGGACTTCACACTCTGCCCTTCAAGCCCCACGGCTGCCAGGTCTATGGAGGAGCCCCAGCCACAGGAGGCGGGACCCCCCTCGCTGATCTGCTCACCGAGAGTGAGGCCCAGAGCCCCCGAGCTGACGCGGGCCCCCGGGGCTCCCTGATGAGGGCAGTGATGGGTGTCCACAGAGGCCCTGTGTCCTGTGCAGGGGTGAGCGACAGCCCCAGATGAGACTCAGGATGGGGACCTGAGTCCCTAGGGACAGGGTGGGAAGGCAGGCTTGGCCAGGTCCCCTGAGAGGTGAGATGTTCCTTGCAGGCCCTGAACCCTGTTAGCCAGAGTCCCCAGGTCACCAGATGGACACGGTGGGGCCCACGGCCTCTACGCAGAGGGCCTTTCCGATGGCAGAACTGGACTCCTCCAGCTCACGCCCAATCGCCCCTCTGTTCTGCGGGGCGCAGGGCTCAGGGTGGCTTGCCCAGGAATGCGGCGAGGAAGCGCGAGCCCCGCCAGGGAGAGCGGGGCTGATTAGAACCATTCCTGTGGCCAGCCAGGAGGCTGCGCAGGGCTGGCAGCGGGGACAATATCTGCTCTGTTCTGCTCCCGACTTTACGGCTTTTCCTTGGCCTGTGCGGGGGAAAGAGGCTGATTAAAAAGGCTGTTCTGGAAGCTGAGCAGCCTCCCAGAACACGGCCCAACACCACCAGGCCGGGCTGCAGTCCCGCTGCCCCGCGCCCACAGCAGTCCCGCCACGGGGCGCCCGGCCCTGGGCCCCGACCTTCTCTGGGCCTCTGGACAGCTGGGACACCAGGCCTCAGGACGAGGCTGACGGCGAGGGCACCTTCCAGCCCTCAGCCACCAACAGAAGCCCTAGAGAAGGACAGAAAGACACGGATCCCTCCAAACCCGTCCTGCTGCTCCCGAGTCCCGAGTCCGCAGAGCGGAGCGCCCGGGGCGTTGGGTTTCACGCCATCACTGTGTGGTCTGCTCCGAGCGCCAAGACTTTCCAACCCTACGTTTCAACGGCGGTTACTCAAGTTTGGGTAAGAAAACACTTACCCAATTTCCGAGCAGACAGTGAACCGAGGGGCCCGTCATGGGCGCGGGCCGGGGGAGGCGGTTCCCGGCAGCCCCGCGTGGCCACTCGGTGCACACTGCGGCCGGAGGGGCAGTGGCTGCGCCTGGCCTCCCGCCCTTTCACGGGAGATGGGCGACTCCCCAGGGCGGTTTGGGGAATTTCACACCGGCCTGTTCCCTGCCAGAGGGTCGAGGCTCCCAGGAGGAGGCTGGAATGTCGGAAAATGAAAATGCTGTTAACGAGGGGCCAGAGGGGCAGGGAATGCCAGAGCGGGGGCTGGGGAGGGGCACACTCAGGACTCCAGGCCTCGGGGGCCTCGTCCATAAAACGAGGGTGCGGTGGCCGAGGCTAGCCAAGGCCACCCAAGGTGTCAGTGGCTCTGCTGGGCTCAGGCCCCTGACCCCGTCCAGGGCGCAGCCCACGTGGCAGGCGCCGTCCAGAGCAGAGGCCGGGGAGGCGGCACCTGGGGAATGATCTCCGCTCTGCTGCAGGTGGGTTCTCCAGACCCAGCAAGGTCTCACCTGCTGGGCACACAGCCCTCCAACCTGGGTGTGTGCCTGGGGCCGTCCTCTGCTGCCGGCTTCCGGGAGGAGGCGAAAGGGCGGGAGCATCTGTGTGAGCCAAGGTGGGGCCACCAGCCTGCCGCCCCTGCTGGGCGCTAGGGACACAGGTGACCTACCTGCAGAGATCACCATGCAGCTGGGGGCCTTGGAACTCAGGGCCCTGAGCAGGATGGCCGTCCACTTTCCCACCGAGCAGAGGTGACCTGACAGAGGGACACGTTCCCACACGTGGTGTGGAGAGGACAACCCGGGGAAAACCTGCCAAGTCGCTGGCCGGTGACTGGTTGGTTGACTATCGTCCCTTGGCTGTCCCTACTGGGTGGCTGGCTGTCCATTAGTCATAGGTGTCCATCAGACTGGCTGGAGGCAAAACCGTACCCGACCCCACATCACCCTGTAGACATGGCCTCGGGGTCTGGAGGCCTCTCCCCACGGCTGCCACCACCTCGCTGGCACCAGAAGCCCCTTCACACTGACATGGCCGGCCCCAAGCTCCTCGCCGGGAACAAGGGCTCCGGTGACTCCTCTGCAGGAGCACGTCAGGGCTCCCAGCCAGCGGCCCACGTGGCCATCGCTATTGGACATGGTGACCCCACAGTGTGTAGGACAGCATTCCCACAGCTTCAACACGACGTCACTTCAAGATTCCGCACACGTCTGCACACGAGCCCAGCAGTCCCCATGAGAGGGAAGGAGGGACATCCCAGCTGCCACCCAGCCAGAGCCGAGAGCCAAGGTCACCTGGCTCAGAAGCAGCCCAAACACTCAACGCGGGGCAAACACGTTCACATCTGTGCCGTCCCCTGGCCACGCCGTCTTCCTGTGCAGGGGAGGAAACTGAGGCTGAGCAGTGGGGCCTCTGGGATGTGCACTCAGCAGGATCCGTGGTCACAGAAGATCTCCCAAGTTGGTGTTCCACACTCTGATCCAAGCCAGGTGCTTTTGCCTAGTGCTGTCCAAGGAAAACCCACGGCTCACACACAGAAATGTTCTAAACCATCATTTTTTTCAACTTCCCATGAAAATCCCGAAGAGTTATAAAGGAAAAATAAACCTCTGGATATTAAATAAAACATCACACAATTCTGAAAACACCAGGGTGACCCAGATTCCAGCTCAGATGAAGTGGCTCAGTTCCCACACGTGTGGGGCAGGGGACCGTCTGAGCTTGTCCCCAGGTTCTGGGAGGTGGACAGAGCTTCCTTCCGGTCCCTCATCATGTCTGGCCCCAAGTTCTTTTTGCACTGAAATAGTTCCATTTAGGCATCACATCAGTATCCCACATGCCACCATCCCTGTTCTGTTGGCTTCAAAGATCAGACCCAACAAAAGAGAAAATTAGTGAATGAGAGAATAAAGCTACAGGATTGCACAGAACGCAGCACAGAAACCCAGAGGCGGAAACATACGGAAAGCTCAGACATGGAAGATAAGAAGTCTTCAGTAAGACTCTCAAAGAGTAAAATAATTTATTTACAAGTGAAATAAGCCAGGCTCACTAAGTCAAGGGCAAAGTTTTTCTCTCATATGCAGAATCTAAAGGGAAAAAAGGAATAAAAGAGGGATCTCCCAAAACAGAAGGGGGGACAGTAGAACAGGGTGGGGAGGGGATCCAGATTTACCAAGTGCAGGTTTGAATGTCTCACAATGCATTTCACTTTTTATATAACTGTAATGCACCAGTTAAAAAGAAATAACTCCTCAGAAGGAAGGGGCACGGGAGATAGTGCCGGGACTGAAATGGAACAAACCGTTATATGCATTTATGAATCTGTCAAAGTGAGCCCCACTATTATGTGTAACTATGATGCACACATAAAAACGTTTCTTAGAAAGGAATAAAGTGAAGAGTGAGAGAGAACTACTTTCAACTTAAATAATAACTAAAATTTTTCTGAAATTAAACAAGAATATGACTTTCTGAATTAAAGGAATATACTGATTTACAAACAGCTTGGGATGGATGGATGAATGGGTGGATGGATGGATGAGTGAATGGGTGGATGGGTGGATGGATGGATGGGTGGATGGATGGATGGGTGGGTGATGGAAGGATAAATGGGTACATGGATGATGAATCAGTGGAAGATGGATGGGTAGTTGAATAAATTAATATTCAATTGAGTTGGAAAATGCAGACCTGAGAAAAGACTCCCTTCACTTAGTAAACAATAGATTCCTACCTCCCTTACTGTCAGATTCACTTTCCAGAAACTGAAAAGAGATCTAATGCTCTGGAAATCATTCAGACCAACAAAAACAGAACTGAAGGACTTCGTCAATGTGTGGCAATGGAGGAATTCCATTAGAAAGTAAAAAAAAAAAATTAAATCCCTACCTCACCTCATAGGTAAAAATACACTCCAAATATACTAAATAGCAAAATGTGAGAAGAAAATATTAAAACATTTCAAAGAAAACATTGGAAATTGGCTTACAATTTTGATAAGGATTTTTAATAAGAGATAAAAATGCAAGTTATAGAAGAAAAGTTGATAAATTTGAGAATACTGGGGAGGATACATAGAACTGAGTCTACGTGAATGACTTGCCAATGGTGGAATCTCAGTGATTATTAGGGAACACATTATCCTAGAAAGCGATAATCTATTCAAAGTCTCCAGACACAGAGAAAGACTTATCACCATCTCCATCACTATCATCATCACTGCCATCACCACCATGATCACCATCATCACCACCATCCCCACCATCACCACCATGATCACCATCACCATCACCACCAACATCGCCATCACCACCACCACCATCACCATCACCATCATCACCAACACCATCATCACCAACACCATGATCACCATCATCACCACCACCACCACCACCATCATCACCACCATCACCATGACCATCATCACCAACACCATGATCACCATCACCACCACCACCATCACCACCATCATCACCATTACCATCATCACCAACACCATGATCACCATCACCATCACCACCATCATTATCACCACCATCACCATCATCACCATTACCATCATCATCATCATCCTCACCATCACCATCAACACGAAGACTAACATCACCACCATCATCACCACCACCCTCACCATCATTATCAGTCACCATCGTCATCAATCACCACCATCACTATTTCTAAAAATAATAGCCAGTATCCTGAGTGCTGATCTTGCACATTTAATCCTATACCTTGGACCTGCCTTCCCTCATTCAATTCTTATGAAAATCCTCAGAGGCATGGGGAAAGTCATTGTTTCCATCTTATAGGTGAGGATCTGAGGCTCAGAGAGGTGCTGAGCTTTGCCACGTGGGTCTGATGCAGGGCTGGCCCACGAGGCACCCTCCATTCTGCCTCCTGAGGTGCTGGCTCCTGCGTGTCACCCTGAGATCTGTACCGAGTCTTCAGACCTCCCTCTGAAACCCGTCACTCTCCTGGGCCCACGTGCACTCGTCCCTGGGTTTCACAAGTGTTTGTGAAGACCCCTCAGTCCCAGGGTTGTTCAGCACCCCAGAGAGTGAGATCGTACACAGCTCCTTTCATCACGGACTGGTGGGAAACACTTTTTACACTTAAAAACACAAACCAGCATATTCAGTGTTTTCCGAGGGTCCGTTACATAAGGCCCATTGAGGGCGCCCACCTGGTGGAGGGATCCGAGCAGGCCCGGGCGGGTGGGTGCCGCCCACAGCCTGGTCTGCCGCAGAAAGCTGTTTTTGCAGGTGGGAAATGAGCACGTCCCAGGCAGGATAGAATTCCACAGGCCGTGCCAGCTCTCACGCGGCCACACGGCCCAGAGCCCTGGCTTGGCCAGCTTCCTACTCCATAACCTGACCCTGCACGCCTTTGGATATTAAAAAAAATACAAGACAAACTCGGCCGCAGCCCAATTGCGTGGACTCGTTCCATCTAGATGCCGTCCCAGGGTGTCCGTCGCCGGGCCGCGTTATCCTTTGCACGTCTATTTTAAATATCGCACACTTAGCCATCAGGGTAGAATCCATAAACCCTTTATGAAATTCCACCCACAAAATCACAGCAGAATCTAGGACTCACGCCGTGCAGTGAGTGGTTCGAGCTGAATGAGCTGAACCAGCCCTCCCTGGACGCGGGCAGCCCACGTGGGGCGCTCCCCCTCAGAGCTGCCCGCGGAGCAGGATGCAGAGCTCAGAGCAGTCAGGGACAGGGGCCTAGCAGAGCCCCTGGGGTTGGCTCTGTTCCCGACGAGGCCCTCAGTCAGCAGCTGAGGGCCCTGGGTGGGAGTGAAATAGCTGCTCGCACTATGGGGCCCGCAGGGCAGACGGCCATGCTACAGCGTCTCCCCTGCAGGACCCACGTGGCCGCCGTCCAGGACCGTTCCACCTGAGTCCTCATCCACTGCAGGAGTGTGGACTCCGATGGCCGCGCCCAGAGCTTCCGCCCTGTGGCCGCATCTGCCCCAGGACCCGCCCGCGGCTCTGCATTTTCTCTGCGAAGACTTGCGGTCAGTGGACAGCAGCCGCCCTCAGCTCTCGCTGCCGTGTGCCCGAGGGGTGGAGGCCGCTGTGCCTCTGTGGGGTCCACCTGAGCCCCCGGCACGCCATCCACCGCTTCCCCCAACGCATGGGGGGCTGGAAGGGAGCCCCCCTGTAGGCTACCCGGGGAACTCTGCTGCACAAATAAACGGCCTCCATGGCCTCCCTCTGGCCCTCAGGGCCACGGAGACAGATGCCAACTTCCCTCAGCTTCTTAAGCCACACAGAAAGTTCAAGGCGCGACAGAAACCCTGTGGTGTCCAGCCGCGTCCCAACCCTCCTCGCGGCAAATTCCCTAATGGAGGGGCCCCATGCTGGAGCCCCCGAGGGGACGGTCCACTCACGAAGATTGGTTAGGATGTTCTTCTCTGAAACGGGAGGCAAGGGCCGGGGAAGGAGATGGTCAGAGTGCAGGTCCCGCGCAGACCAGAGGACCTGGCCAGCCGTGCGGGACACAGACCTGGGTTAGGACAGGTGGATGCCGTTATTTTACGACAAACTGAATTCGGTGCCTTTCAGACAGACAGCGATTCATCATGAAATCATGATGATGAGATATTACTCAAAACCCAGACTCCGTCACCTTTGGTTTCGCCCCAAGAGGGCTGAAATGAGGTCCAGAGGACGTCCTCGAGGTCCTGGGCAGGAAGGTGAGGGGTCCCGGTCAGCGGTCCCAGAGCTGCTCACCCCTGAGAGAGGACGTGAGCCCGGGGCTGGATAAGTGACCGAGAGCGCTTCCCATGTGAGGTGCTGTCACTGGAGGGCCTGGTAATGTCCCTGTGTCCCACCCACCCTGAACGGATGTGGCCGGGGCGGAGCCCAGGGGTGAGAAGCTTCCCCCTGGAGAGGGCTCTGCTAAGAGGGATTCTGAGGCCAAGGCCAGTGGGCAGCAGCTCTGTCCCCCAGAGCTGGCACAGCTGGGGACGCCCACAGAGCTGCTGCCCTGGCCACAGAGATCTACGTCCCCAGCGCCGGGGCCTGCAGTGCCAGCCCATGTCCAGGCGGGATTGTGGCGTCCGTCTGTTTGTCGAACTTGGGCCCAGGAAAGGGCCTCAGCAGCAAACTCCCGGAAGGTGCACGGAGCTGTCCAGACAGCCCTGTGAGCGAGCTCCGGAGGCCACTGCAGGGCGGGCCCACGGACACGCGGACCAGGGACGAGGCCCTGACAGTCCCTTCTGCACGAGGCTGCCGTCCTGTCCTCTTGGTTGCAGCATGAGGTGCTGGTCACCTTGGTCAGCAGAAACCAGGTGGTGAATGTGGATCTGTGCACTGGACGCCGGAGCGTCCCTCCAAGTGGAGCCGGACCCGCTGGGTCTCCAACATGTGAACCCCGTCTTCAACAACAGCAGTGGCCTTGACCGTGAGCCAGGGGCCGCTGAGGGCCCTCACCTGCAGGGAGACGGGGACACAGCCATCTGCGGCTCCGGGCAGCCGTTCCTGCACAGAACCGTCCCAGGAGCCCTGCTGCGGGCCTCCACCGGCCCCCTTCACAGGGACGTCACGGGGGCCGGCTTGGGGAGAGGAGGGAGCCCGAGGCCCCGGGGCAGCAGTCACCTGCAAACAGGGTGGGCAGAGTCCAGTACCCAACCACAGCCACCCACCTGTCTGTGTCCTGTCCCTGAGTGTGGCACCTGTGCACAGCCATCTCCAGACACCTGCTCACACCCATACAGAGACACACCCACCTGCTCACACCCATACAGAGACACACACACCTGCTCACACCCATACAGAGACACACACACCTGCACACACCCATACAGAGACACACACACCTGCTCACACCCATACAGAGACACACACACCTGCCCACACCCATACAGAGACACACCTGCTCACACCCATACAGAGACACACACACCTGCTCACACCCATACAGAGACACACACACCTGCTCACACCCATACAGAGACACACACACCTGCTCACACCCATACAGAGACACACACACCTGCACACACCCATACAGAGACACACACACCTGCTCACACCCATACAGAGACACACACACCTGCCCACACCCATACAGAGACACACCTGCTCACACCCATACAGAGACACACACACCTGCTCACACCCATACAGAGACACACACACCTGCTCACACCCTTACAGAGACACACACACCTGCTCACACCCATACAGAGACACACACACCTGCTCACACCCACATGCCTACACACACCTACACAAACCCCTACACACTCCCACACAGAGACACACACACCTGAACACACCCACACAGAGACACACACACCTGCTCACACCCATACAGAGACACACACACCTGAACACACCCACACAGAGACACACACACCTGCACACACCCACATGCCTACACACACCTACACAAACCCCTACACACTCCCACACAGAGACACACACACCTGCTCACACCCATACAGAGACACACACACCTGCTCACACCCATAAAGAGAGACACACACCTGCACACACCCATACAGAGACACACACACCTGCTCACACCCACATGCCTACACACACCTACACAAACCCCTACACACTCCCACACAGAGACACACACACCTGCTCACACCCATACAGAGACACACACACCTGCACACACCCACATGCCTACACACACCTACACAAACCCCTATACACTCCCACACAGACACCTATACACTCCCACCTGCACACACCCACAGACACATACACCTGCACACTCCCACACAGAGACACATACACCTGCATACACCCACACAGAGACACACATATCTACACATACCCATGTGCCTACACACACCTACAACACCTACACAGCAACACACACACCTGCACACACCTATACAGAGACACACACACCTACACACACCATGTGCCTACACACACCTACAACATCTACACAGCAACACACACACCTCCACACACCTGCACACACCCGCACACACCCACACAGATACACACTCACCTACACATACCTACACACACCTGCACACACCTATACAGAGACACACACACCTACACACACCATGTGCCTACACACACCTACAACACCTACACAGAGACACACACACCTGCACACACCCACACAGATACACACTCACCTACACATACCTACACACACCTACACAGACCTGCTCACACCCACGTACCTACACACACCCACACACACCACACACAGGCACAGCCCCCCGCCCCGCCACGCCAGCTCCCTGCACCCCGCGGCCCCGTGGCCCCTCAGGCGGCTGTTCCTGCGGCGCTGGACGGAGCCCAGCGGGCTGTGTGCCCTGCCCCTGCCCGGCTGCGTGGCGCAGGCTTCCGGAGAACCCAGACGGTGGGAACAGTAGGGCCTCCTTCCTGTCGGGGCTGATGGGACTGGGGAAAGATTCTTTTTCATGCTGGAAAGTACTTTTCCGTCTCTGCTGTGAGACTTCCCGGCCGTGTTGATTAGTTACTCAGAATTAAGTATCCCACCTCGATTCACGGCAGGAGAAGGTCCCGCCTGCCTCCCTCCCCTCTTCAGGGCGATGCAGGCTCAGGGGACCACCGTCCTTCATGCTCGGTCAGCCTGCCTCCTGCGGCCTGTCCTCATCCTCCTGCCCAGCCGGCTGCCCTGTGGCCAGGAAGCTCTGGGCACTGCTCTTGCTCCCCCGGGGCCTCTCTCCAGCACCTCTCCTGGCCCCTGGCCCTCCTCCTGTCTAACTCAGTCGTCCCACACCTCCCATATTCCTGCGGACACCATCTGTGTCCTGCACTCAGATGCCCCCCCAGCGTGCCCGGTACACAGCCCCATTCATCCAACAACGTCACCATCTTGCAGAGGTGAAACTGGGCCGTAATGTTAACCAGGGGGTGAGCCCAGATAGTCCGAGGTCAGACAGAGCCTGTGTCCCACACCATGTTGGTGATCAACTGTCACCTCACTGGCCACAACTAAGAAAGGGGGAATGTGGATGGACCAGGTTGCCTTCAAATGGCACCGGAGAAGAAGACCGGACCTTCAGAGTGGACCTCAGCCCTGGACAGGCACGGGTGGCAGTTCCTGTGGCAGTCACATTGACAGAAGCATTCTAGTACCTATTTTGGTGGCAGCGCAAGAATCCTAAAGTTCGCCCAAAGGTTTGACTCAATGACTCCAGAGATGAGAAAATGTAGATGCAGGGTTAAGCACAAAGACACTTGCACTGGGCCTGGTGGAGCACGCTGGGGATCCCAGGGCTCAGGAGGCTGCAGCGCGAGTTCAAAGCCAGCCTCAGCAAAAATGAGGCCCTAAGCAACTCGTGAGACCCCCTCTCAAATAAGAAACAAAACAGGGCTGGGATGTGGCTCAGTGGTCGAGGGCCCCCGAGTTCAACTCCTGGTACCTGCCCCCTGCATTTGCTGAGCGCCACTCCAGTGGTGAACCTGAGCCGCTAAGTGGCAGCGACGGGAGGGACGTGAGACCAGCTTCGCCTCCCAGGCTCCAAACCCCCCAAGGAGTCCCTTCCTGAGCAGGAAAACCTCCTCAGCGTTTTCAAGGCCAGGCAGGGACGTGCCCACCGCCTGCTGGACAGCTGGGCTGGAGGGCGCTGGGCAGTTCGCTTGCCAGCCCTGCGGTCCCCCAGGAACACACCCGACACCCATCCCGGCCCCGGCACCCCAGGCCCTCGGGGTGGGGACCCTCCCAAGGCGAGGCTTGTACGGCAGAAGACGCAGACCACCTGGGCGCTGGCCAGAGGGGTCAGTGCCCAGAGGGTGCACCCACACCGGGGAGGCTGCCCGGCCAAAGGAGAACGGCACTCCAGCAGGAGGACCGCAGGGCACGTGACCAAAGCAGGCAGCGGCCCTGGGCACGCAGCGTGACCCCAGGGGAATAAAGAAGCATAATCCGGTCACGTAGGTCCACCCTGGAAAGTCGGGGAGGACACGTGGAGCTCAGCCCACAGGACAGGGGGACACAGAGACGAGCAGCTGTCGCGTGTCCTTAGCCCCCTGCTGCCTGAGTCCTGTCTGGAGCACCGTTGCCCTGGCCAGAAGACCTGTGCCACGCGGCCACCACGGGAGGAACTGCCCGACCAGCAGCCCCCACCCCATCCAGCTTGAAGGCCAGCGCACTGCTGTCCAGCCAGCTTGGTCGCTAGCCCATGCTCCCAGAACACAGCACACAGCCCGGCTCACACCTGAAAACAACTACTTCTTAAAGGGAGCAAACGGAGTGCCACCAGAGGAGCCCTCCCACGGAGCCCAGCCTCCACCTGGGCCAGGTACTGAGGCTCCTCCCACGGAGCCCAGCCTCCACCTGGGCCAGGTACAGAGGCTCCTCCCACGGAGCCCAGCCTCCACCTGAGCCAGGTACAGAGGCTCCTCCCACGGGGCCCAGCCTCCACCTGAGCCAGGTACAGAGGCTCCTCCCACGGGGCCCAGCCTCCTAGAGACACGTGGAGCCTTTGCTGGGGATGGCGCAGCCTTCCAGGAGTGCTGTGCCGCCTTTTGTCTGTCCTTCCTGCTCTGGTGTGTCCGTCGTGGTGGGTGGTAGGGGTCCTTCACCTCAGGGGGTGGGTGCAGGGAGACTGGGCAAGTCCAGGTCCCGCTAGTCCTGGATGACAGTTCTGGATGAAACCTGGTGACCACACGCAGAGCCGAGTAGAATCTGACCCAAAGGTTACGGTGATCAAGGGGACAGATGCAAAGTGAAGGCAGAGATGCCATGCCTCTTCATCCCAGGCCAGCCACCGGGGGCCACCTGCAGGCTCGAGAGAGGAGTCCGTGTCTTCTACAGAAGCAGCCTCAGGTCCCTCAGGAGTAACCTAGGCCACTGTTCCTCAGAGCCCCCACGTCAGCCGTGATCCACAGCGAGGCCAGCAGAGACCCTCAGTGCGCTGCCCGGTCACGTGGCCCCCGAGACCAGGGTTCTGATCCCGGAAGAGCAGGAGCTGGCGGTGTCTGGGCTTCTCTGTACACAGAGGGGAGCCTCTGATTTCCAACCCGATCGACACCAAGAATCATCCCTTAACAGTGTCTGAATCGGATCCAAGTTCTGATGACCTTAGTCGTGTATTTTACACTTGATTTGCTCCCCTCAGCACACACACACACACACACACACACACGTGTGCAAGTGTGTGTGTAGGAGAGCGGCCCTCCAGGCACCCAAGCGTGCCAGTGGAGGACCAGGTGTTGAGAGGCTGCCTTGGTGCAGCCGGGCCTCCTGCTGTTCCACTTTGGCTGGGGCATCTCATGGTGTCCTCTACTGCCCTGTCCCGGGTGCAGCCTGGGTCAGCTGGGTCAGCAGGCCTCCATGGTGCTGTCCTCAGAGCCTGCAGCACATGTCCCTGCTGACACGCCTCCTGTCCTCTGGAGACGCGCAGCACCCCCCCCCAACGCCTGCTCAGTCCGAAACCAGCTCCTCTGGCCTGAGCAGCAGCCGCCGCTGGCCGCTGGGCCGGGGAGCACTGTGCTGCCTCGGTGCCCTGCTTCCGGCTCCCGGAGGTGACTGCACACCAGAGGTGGGGGCAGGTGGCACACCCGCAGTCAGCAAGCCCTTGGCCAGCCACCCAAGCCTGCCCGAGCTGTAGCACAGGACGCACCCACCCTGCGCGAGGCTCTGGAAACCGAGCCGCGGGGAGCTCGGAAGGAAGCACGTATGTACTCAGGCTCCCACCTGAAGCAGCTCAGCCCCAGGCAAAGGCAAGGCCACTTGGCCTCTAGCCTTGGCCCCCCTGTTTTTTGCTTGTGTGGCTGGGCAAGTGACCTGCCCGCTGGGCATCTCACCTTCCCCCAGGCCAAGTGTGAAGCTGAGCCCTCACCTCGTAGGGCCTGCAGGAGCCCCGTGTGCCTGGCTCCCGCGGCGGGAACCTGGGGAGCGCGGGCGCATCAGCAGGCGGCACCGTGCGCATCCGCTGTCAGACTCGCCCCGTCTCGGAGATGCTGCTTCCTTGGCTTTGTGACCCAGGCAAGTTGATTGACAGAGGGGACTCCCCACCTTGGCTTTCAAAAAACGGGGCGGTGGTGACACCCCAGCCTCAGAGGGCTGCAGCAAAGGTCCAACAGCCTGAGACGCGTCACGCGTGGAGCTGGCACGAAGGGAGGTCTGCGCACCTGCCTTGGCCCCCACCATCGGCAGCCCCGGGGGCCGGCCAGCTTTATCCCCGCAGGGTTTCAGCACTGGGCGAGGGGCAGGGCTGTGGCTGTCCAAGCTCCTCACCTGAAACTCTGGGGCCAGATGTTGTTGGATCTCGGAGTCTGGGGCTGGGGAAGGCATTCCCAGCACCTCTGGGTGTGGGCCTGGGAAGCCCCAGCGGTCAAGTGCGTAACACTTCCACAAGAAACACGAACATGGCCCACTAAGTGGCATGAATGAAGACCTGAACAGACTTAGGTCCTAGGTCACACAAGGCACCTGGCACCTGATGACAAAGGTCTTGGTGCTCCGGTCTTTGGGGTCGGGTGCTGCAGACACAGGTTCCAGGAAGCCACACGTGGGCCTCCCAGCTGCAGTGTGGCCCACCCAGTGGGACCAAGACCTGGGCCCCATGGAGCTGTGGAGGCCTGGCCTTCACAAAGAGATCCCAGGGCTCCAGGTCTGCAGTTGGGTGCACTGTGGGGTGGACGTGGGCAGTACTGGGTTCAGGAAGGCCAGGAAGCAGACCTCTGGCCATTCCATCCACACCCTCGGTGCCATGGGCCCGGGCTCGCGGAAGCCCTGGGATCCACGCAGTGGCAGGACCACCCAGGAGCAGAGAGTGGCCTCCCACCTTATCACCAGCTCCCTCCTTCCTCCTGATGCGCCCCCAGCACAAGCCACGCCCCTCCCTTCTCCCTCAGCCCCACCTTCTAGGGGGAGGGTCCTTGCTCATGACTCCACCCCCACGGTCGCAGCTGATTGGCCAGTGGAGAGGCATGATCCAATCAGAGTCCTTCCCTGGGACTTTTCCTAGTCAGTGGGCAGGGCCTGCCTCTCTCCAGGCAATCCTTAGCCCAAAGAAGGAGCCCAGGGCAGCCCAGGGGCTGGTCCTCTGCACTCGGGAGAGAAGCTGTCTGCAGGGTGCAGAGCTGGCAGGCAGGGAGAGGCGGGCGTGAGAGGGACAGATGTCCTCGGGTTGAATTGTCATGGGGACCAGCTCTCTCCTGCCCTCTCTGTGGTCTGGACTTCAGGGGAGCTGGGGAGGGACAGGGGAGGGACGGGGGAGGGACGGGGGAGGGAAGCGGGGTCCTAGTAGCTGGCCAAGCACAGCTCTCCTGCTGGTCAGTGGCACCATGTGACAGGAAGCCCCTGTGTCTGTATGGGCCCAGAGGGGGGTGCCCTCCCCACCCACCCAAGCCCTGTCAGGAAACACTGACCCCATTGCAGGGTCTGGCTTTACGGGGACCCCGAGTCACAGCTTGTAAAGAGCCCCTGGCGCAGGAGACTACAGAGCACCATTAAGTAAGTTGTTTTACTCTCTGCAACTGAAGGCAGAGCTGAAAATGGGCACGGAGATGGTGCCGACTTACTCACCAGGCCGAGCATCGCTCCCAGGCTCCCAGGCGGGTACCAGCGGTGGTTTATAAGGTGTCACTCTTGAGGGGGAGCCAGCACCGTCCTGGACAGAGGCCTGGGCAGTCACACAGGTCAGGACGGAAAGTCAGCCCAATAAAAGCCCACAGGCCAGCTGGCGCCCCCGCCCAGTGGGCCCTGGAGGAGGCCCGCGCAGTCCCAGTGCCCGCTGCCCTGGCTGGAATGTGTGTCCAGACCCTGTGCCCTGGCACGGCTCCGGCCCAGTGGAGTTCTGCAGGCCCTCTCTGGAGCGTGGACATGTGTTCCCGGGGCAGGGCCTCACTCCCGGCTGCGTGGGCTCAGGGAGGAGGGGGTGCTCTGGGGAATGCCACCCTGCGTGGCCAAGGCCAGGCTGCTCCGGGTTCAGCCTCTTGTGCCTGCCCTTAGTGGCTCTAGGAGCAGAGCCTTGGCAAAGCCCTTGGGGCATAGAGACAGGAACTGGGGGGAACTGGCTTAAGCCACAGAGAGGGATTGGTTTCCAGGTGACAAGGCAGTGCAGGGGACACTCAGGGGCAGACCAGGGACGGGACCTTGTGGGACCTGGTGGGCACAGCGCTCTCCCCTCTTCCCGCCCCTCGGCAAGTCTTCAAGCTTCTGTCTCTCACCTGGGCTGTGCCCCCACCTGCCCTCTCCAGACCACCTTGCCCTGGCCCCTCACCTGGGCTGTGCCCCCGCCTGCCCTCTCCAGACCGCCTTGCCCTGGCCCCTCACCTGGGCTGTGCCCCCGCCTGCCCTCTCCAGACCTCCTTGCCCTGGCCCCTCACCTGGGCTGTGCCCCCGCCTTGCCCTGGCCCCTCACCTGGGCTGTGCCCCCGCCTGCCCTCTCCAGACCTCCTTGCCCTGGTCCCCGTGCACCCACTGGCACGTGAACACCCACGGCTCCTGTGTGGTGCCCACCCTGAGGTAGCCGTGTCCTAGTGAGAGGCTTTGGTGGGCCAACCGGAGCTCAGTGTCCCCTAAGCCAGCTCAGGATGGCACAAGGAGAGTCCCCACCCTGCTCCTCTCTCCTCCTAAGGCCACTGTCTATGGAAAACGACACACTCAGCACTACCGTGTGTCCAGCATGGCGCTAGGGGAGAGGCCATGAGAGTCCAGAGGCCTGGCCTTTGCCCTCGGGTTGCCGCCCACCCCACGAGGGAGGGGGCTGAGAGTGTAGTGACAGCTGGGTCCTGGCCTCTGGGAGTGCCCCAGAGAAGGACCCCGGGCGCAGGGAGCTGGCAGTGCGGTGGGCGCCCGGGCTACGGGGTCAGGTGAGTACATGGAGCCGCAGGTGGTGTGGGAGCGCCTGCCAGGGGATGGGTGCGGGCAAGGTGGGTGGGACACGTCCGCTCACCCAGGGGCCCGACTCCTGCGAGGACCCGCTGGCCACAGCCGTGCAGGACACACACCCCTGTCATTGATGCAGAGGCACAGTGAGGAGGGGGCCCCGGCCACCACGTAGCCAGCAGGGGTGCCTCCCTGCTGCCCCTGCACGGGCAGCTGGGCATGCTAGGCAGCCATGGGCTCCTGGAGCTCCCTCCAACCTCCACCAGCCCAGATTCCCTCCTGCCCATCGGGGCCTGCGTGGCCCATCCTGCCCTGGCCACGCGGCAGGCCTCCGCACCACCCGCCATGCTCACGGCCCAGGCCAGCCCCCAGCCCTGCCGCTCCCTGAGGGGCTTCTCTACAGTGGCCGTCTCAGTCCCCGGTCTCTGCACGCGACCCCGGGCTTCAGGGGATGAGCTTCCTCTTTGCTGCTGAGTCTCCGAAGCCACTGGGTGGCTCGGCCCACAGAGATGTCCACAGGCAGAGGCAGGGAGGCCCAGCAGCCCACGGCCATACGGTGCCCTGACGCGCTTCTCACCCTCGATGCTGGTTCCTTCGGGTGCCCTGGCCCTTCTGAATGGGCGGGTTCTCAGCAGGGATCTAGCAGGATGAGGGGCAGAAGGCACAGCCCAGTTCCCTGCGGTCCCTGGGGGCCCAAGCAAGGGACAGGCCGTAGCCCCTCAGCCCTGCAGGGAAGGGTCCCTGAGGCATGGACGAGCTGGGAGCCTGTTCCCTGTGGAGAGCAGAGGACCTGCTCACACGGAGGCCGGTGGCAGGTGGAGAAGCTTGTGCTGGGGTGAGAGGTGCAGGTGCTGGTGTGCGACCCCCCCTTGGACAAAGCCCCTTGAGAGGGGATTCAGACCCTTCAACCACTGTGTTAGCCCTGGGGCCACAGACAGTAGGTGCCCAGGAAGCCCGGTTGCAGTCCACGGGCTGCAGCTGTGTCCAGCAGCTGTGCTGCCCAGGGAGTGGGACGGGTCTGCACCAGCCCCTGCCTCCAGGTCGGTGGCAGCAGCACAGGGGGGGTGGGTCAGCTGCCTGGGCAGCCCAGCCCCTTCTGAGAGGACACCAGCGGTCCTGACAAATCACCTCAGGGCCGCCGGGCAGGCCGGTCACTCTGCCTCCGGGATCCAGGCTGGAGGCCTGGGACGTCCCCGCTGTGTTGGGTTTGTGAGCCACCTGCCATTGCCAGTGTCACTTTAACAAGGCTGCCAAGGACTACATGCATGTCACGTCCAGGGCGTGGGACGCTCCACGCCTCAGGGGGGCATCCCGAAGCACATGGTGGGGAGCCACAGGAGGTGGGAAAGATGCCCCCCCAGGCCTGACTGTTCTCCTCGGTGTCTCCTAAATGAGGTGTGGAACTGCCGTCCTCCCATCTGATATCCAGAGGAAATCTACACGGAGAGCGCCTCCTGCGAACAAGGCGAGATCCTTGGAGATGGGCAAAGCAGAACCCCGGCCATCAGGGGATTAGGAAGGTTGACGGCTGCTTGGGACAGTGGGGAAGGGTGCTGGGAACCCCAGCAGGGCCTGCAGGGACACTGGTTCTACCGGGCTGTTGCTTAGCGCCTTGCTGTTCTGAGGCTGGCTTTGAACTCACAATCCTCCTGCCTCAGCCTCCTGAACCACTGGGGTTAAGGCGAGGCCACTGTGCCCAGCCATCCAATGATCCTTGACCACAGAAATGCAGCCGGCTTCTGTCCTGTAACCATTAAATTCCAATGCGCCTCTTTCGCCCTAGAGGTGTAAAGGAGGCGTGAGCCCGAGAAGTCAGTCCGCTTCAGCCAGCTCTGGACCACCTCCCCCCCCCCCAGCAGCTTGTTAATGATCTAATGGAATCTCTCGTGTGTGTTCATTCTGTATTTGGTGAGAGTCACGACTTCACCTTTCGACAAGCATGTATGTCGCCGCATGGCGGGAGAAAGGAAGCCGGAAACGCTGGCTCTGTCCTGCAGGTGGCCTGGGCGCTGCGAGGAGCCACAGAGGCCAGAGATGGCCCGACTGCTTCAAGAAAGCCCCGGTGCAGCGTGAAGCTGCGGTGCCCTGGCTGAACGGGGCTGAGTGCCGGTGGACACAGAGAAAGACAGACATCTGCGTCCCGCCCGGGGACAGCCACGCCAGCCGCCAGGTGCGGGAGGCCGCTGGCAAGGCAGCAGCTCTGAGCCTGGTTTCCGTTTGCGCAGGAAGCCGAGCCGAGCAGGGCCAGCCACTGATTTTATCAGACCCCTCCAGCCTGCGTGTCCCCGGGTGCTGCCCAGGTCACGCTCACCAGTGCCTCAGGCCCCTGCCCACCTGGGGGCTTGGGGAGAGCTGAGGGGTGCCTGGAGCCAGCACAGGAAGCACCCCAAGGCTGCTCAGGCACAGAAGCCACCTCTGTATGGCGCCTGCAAGCGCCGGCCGCCCGCCCGGCCAACAGAAGGACCTTTCATCAGGCTCCCGGGAGGCCCCCGGCAGGAGAAGGAAGCAGAGCCTTCAAAGCAGAGCCCAGCTCTCAGCAAAACTCTGCTGTTTAAAAACATAAAATTTTAATCAATTTTTGTGGTTTCAATAAAAGCAAAGGATTTTGTGGTTTCCCTCAGATTTTTCACCATTTTCCATAGAAACAAAAGCCAATGTTTGAGACCATTTTTCCCGTGAAAGCGGCGGCGTTTCTGCCCAGAGACAGCTTCTTGGAAAGACGTCCGCAGCAGGAGCCCCACGGCTCCCCGTGCCCAGCTCCTCACCCACGTCCAAAGGCCCAGCTGGGCTCGGAGCAAGGCTGAGTGCCCGCGAGGAAACGCCCTCCCGACCCTCCGCAGACCCCCAAGCACAGCGCCACAGCCCGGGTCTCAAAGCCGCGTAGCCCTCTGCTTTCACAACAAGGAAACGGAGGCCCAGAGGCCGTGGGCAGAGCGGCGGCTCAAGTCCAGTCTCCCACCACGTCCAGCCCGCCCTCCCCCAGTGAGCTGGTCTCTGTGGCTCCTGATGCCTGATGAGCTCCTTCACTTTCCCAAACTCTGGCGCCTCCTGACTCCCTAGCACTGAACTTCCACATCCCTCCGCCTCTTGGATTTGAACTTCAGCCAAAGACTCCACACTCTCACCGAATCTTCCTTTGCAGAATGGGATCAGGATGTTCCAGGAACTTTTGAGGGCTCACTGTGGACAAGCACCCTCTCCTGGATTTCTGCTTCCCTGTGTTTCACACCTGAGAACAACACTTTGCTGTTCTGCTCTTTGCTTTGGCTGCCAGGAAGCTCAGTGCTAAATGGTGTCTTTATTGCTGTGACTGCTATCAGTCTAGGTCCTCGGGTCATTTCCATCTCTACCCTTCACCTCTTTCACTCTCCCTGACTCTCTGGATTAATGCTTTTTATGCTCTGCATTTTTAGAAAATCATTTCCAATTTTTTTATGAAAGTAAGAATGCATGCTCTCTCAGATCCCAAACCAAAGTGAAAGAATCACTCCATTCCAGATAGCCAACTGCAGGGAAAACTCAAAAGAAAATACTTAAAAGAACCCCCCCCAACAAAAGCCCAGGGTAATGGTCAATCTTTCAGAAAACCCGGATTGTCCCTGTGAGCTTCTCCCCACTGGTGACCGGTGATAGCCAGACAGTGGCAGCCAAGCATCTCTCCAGCTCTGAGCCTGAACCTGCAGGTCCATCCCCTGCTGGCCCCAGAGTCAGAGCTGAGGGATCCCAGAGAATCCGCCCCAACCCACCGCCCCAGACAGCAAGTGGCCTATGTCCACAGCTGGAAAGCGGTGAAGTCCTTCCGGTGGCCTCATGTCCCTGTGCGGGGCTCGCCAGCCACGCGAGACTCACCAACAGAGGATGTTCTTCCTGGGCCAACCGACAAGCTAAAGGAAAAAAGTATTTCCACTGACTGATCCATGACAGCCCGTGAGCCCAGTGTGCACATGTGTGTGCATATGTGTATATATGTGTGTGCATATGTGTATATATGTGTGCAAGTGTGCATTGTCCATGTGTACGTGTGTGCATGTCCATATGTGTGCGTGCATATGTGCATTGTGTGCATGTGTGTGCATGTGTGTGCATGTGTGTGCACGTGTGACCATGTGTGCATATGTGTCAGTGTGTGCATGTGTGTTCATGTATGTGTGTATGTGTGTACATGTATGTGTGCATGTGTGTGTTCATGTGTGCATATCCTTGTGTGTATATTGTACTATGTGTGTGTACATGTCTGTGTGGGCATGTGTGTGTGCACATGTGTATGTGTGCATATGTGTATGTAGTATGCATGTGCATCTTCTATGTGTGTACATGTGTTTGTGTGCCAGTATGTGTGTATATGTGCATATGGGTATGTTGTGTGCCTGTGTGCCTGTGCCTGGGTGTGTTGTATGTACGTGTGTGTACAGGAGTCTGTTCGATTGGGACAGTCCCGAAGTCTTCGTAGCTTAAGTCTGGGAACTCATTAGTAAGGCAAGCTGTCGCCCATCCACAGACATTTTCTGGGTTCGGTGAATCCTCGACAGGAGCCGGCTGGGCACCAGCACCCAGGGGAGGGGTAGAAGCGGCAGGACGGCTGGGCCTGGGAGCTCGGTCCCTCCTCGTGGCAGCGGGGAGGAGCCCCAGGACCTCACTCCTTTCTGACTGAGAGGACGGCTTGGCTTCTGCACGCGGCTGTTTCCGTAAGTGGCTGGGACAAGGCCACCATTCACTCTGCACGGCACCTGTGGCACCAGAGGCACGTCCTGGGCAGTTGGAGGGCTGGAGGCCGCGGCTCCCCTGGGCACGGAACCTTTGCTTAGGCACCCGCTGGGGCAGTGGAGTCCAGGGAGACGGCCTCGGGGACCCGGGCGGGCAGGAGGGGACTGCAGTGGCCAAGCTCTGCGTGTCTGTGGAGCCCCCTGACTTCAGTGAGCTGAGAAGCCTAGTGGGAGAGGGAGTAGGGGTGTGTGTGTGTGTGTGTGTGTGTGTGTGTGTGTGTGTGTGTGTGTTTTAGGAACATTTTATTGGGAATCCTTTCCCCTTAGGTGTGAGATTTGGCAGGTAGCTGCGTTCTCTGATGGACTGTGGAAGACTTGGTTAATTAGAAACGAGCTTTGGGTCCAAGGTAAACATCTTGAGCCTGCTAAGTCTTCTTAGGATGTTTGTCTGAAATGCTTCTGAAAATAGTCCGGCTTTCCATAAAGAAAGATCAACCCTGTTCACAGCGGAGCGGACTCCCTCCAACCCAGCCCTCGCTGCCTGGGTGGAGGAGGGATTAGTCTCTGACTTTATTTGAAAATCCCAAGAGGAAAAGCCGCTCCAGCCCCCGCTTTCTTATCCATGTTTAGGAGGACGGCCCCCAGGCCCCGCCATGGCCTCCTCTCAGAGCAGAGGGAGACCTTAGACCAAGGCCGCCATCGGTGGTGCAGCGTGCCACAGGGAGGGGACGGACGAGCGCGCCCACAGCCAACGGGGCCGCGGCCACCTGTGCTCGGGAGACCAGAGCTCAGCAGCCGCCCTCCCCTCAAGCAGGTGAAAGGCCCCGGGCTCTTCTGACCACAGAGCCCCACCCTGCACCCTGCAAGCGGGGGCTGCCGTCCCCAGGCTCCGAGAAGCATTTTGGGAAGGAGGCCAGCCCGTGGGGGACAGGGAGACACGGCCCTCGGCGTCGGGGCCCACAGCAGACCTGGTGAGCGAGCTGTGGTCACCCGTGGACGGCACGTCGGAATCGGAAAGCACACCTCGGGGAGCAGCACGGAGGTCGCTGGAAGAAAGTCAAGAGTTCAAGAAACGGGCCCCAAGTCCACGGGGAAAGAGGCCGTTTCAGGTGCGGGCTGGGCCTCGGAAGTCCTCCTCTGACCGCCAACATTTCCTAATCACATCATGTGTTCTAATGCTCAAAAGTCCCCCAGAGGCCCCGCGTGCGCTGCTGGTGGGGACGTAAACCGTGCAGCTGCTGCGGAAAGCAGCAGAGTCCTCGGGAAATTAAAATCGGGACTTCTGCAGGATCAGCAGGTCCACGCCCCGCAGGAGCTGACGTCAGCACCGAGGCGCTCCACACCGCGTGTCCAAGAGAGTGGACCCGAGCACCCACCTCCAGGGCAGGGTGGACGGGGGAAGGCGCTGCAGACCCGCTGAGAGGTGGTTCGGCCTTAAAAGGGAAGGAAACCCTGCCCTCTGTGACGCCAGGGGTGGACCTGGAGTGGACGGGGCCGTCTGCCAGCTGCAACGAGCCAGGCACAGAGGACAGTGACCCACCATCTCACCTGTAAGTGGCATCCAAAACACTGGTGTTGCTCACACAGAGCCGAACGGTGGCCACCAGGGGCTGGGGCCAGGGAGACTGGCCACCCAAGGACACCAAGTCTCAGTTACAGGGGAAGAAAGGGCCAGCCGCCACAGGACAAGGGGCCTGCATTGGTAACAATGTCATTAACCCTGGGGCTGTTCCAGGGCACATACTGAGTGGTCTCGCCACCCAGAGGAGTACACAGAGTAACGCACCTGTCACTCAGCTCGACCCGGCCACGCCACCAGGTGCACAGAGCGTCAAGCTCTACCCCGTGAACATATGCAATCTGCACTTGTGCACTTAAGTAAACCGTTTCCAATCTCCTCCACGATGGCACCAGGGAGCTCCCGCTGACGACGGTGGTGCTACGCAGACCTCCAGAGGTGACGTGCACAGAACACGCACACGGACTGGTGAAGTCCGCGCGGGGCTGGAGCCCAGCGCTGTTCCAGTGTCAATTTCCTGGTCTCGCTGTTTTACAGCAGTAAACCTAAGACGTCACCATGTGGAGAGCAGGAGGGAGGGCTCGAGCGACCTTACCCTCTGTCTTTGCAACCCCCTGTGACTCCACAGTCCTTTCAAGAGTAAGACAGAAAATCACCCCCTTCCGCTCCCCGGGTCCGCCTCCACGGCGGGTGTGCACTTTGCACCTTGGGACACTTCCAACGTCGCCTGGGTGACGAGGCGGCTGGGGCACGGGGCTCCGGTGTGTTCACGAGGGTCCACGGAGGAAGGCACAGGAGGGGTTCCCCAGCCCTGTCTGCAGGAGAGACCTGCCCACAAGACGGAAAACCACAGACAGAGGACCCCCGGGACAAGGCGAGGCGCCTCACAGACTCCAGGTCCACTGGTCCTCGCTCAGGGGGGCTCTGGCCCTGGGACCACACTTGGACTCCTCACTTCCTGGCTCTGGATTCAACTTCTCTAACATCAGTGCCATGAGACAACCACGGGACCAACCACACCCACAGAGGAGCCTCGGCAGGGGGCCCTCCATGGCCCGCACAGCTCAGCCATCTCAGCGTCCCCACCTCCAGTGCAACGTCGGCACACTTCCATAACCCCTCGGCAGGTATCTAAGCTACCTATCAGGTTACATCTCATGAAACGAACAACCCGATTTTACCAGTGGGATAGTCACCAAAATTAATTTTCAGTATACACTTAGGCCAAAAATATGTTGAGCCGCGCACAGTGGCACACGCCCCTAATCCCAGGAGACTGAGGCAGGAGGATCGCCAGTTCAAAGCCAGCCTCATAACTTTAGCAAGGCCTAAGCAACTCAGTGAGATGCTGTCTCAAATTCAAAAATTTCAAAAAGGCCTGGGGATGTGGCTCAGTGGTTCAGCAATGCTGGGTTCGAAATTCCCAGTACAGAAAATAATGATGATGCCACGATATTGAGCCCTTCTTAATCCGGGGAATTCGGGAGGCTGGGATGTCTTGGACACATCTCTCCTTCAGCCAAAAACGCAGTTGGGTCCTGTGAAGGATACAAAGTAGCAATTGTGCAGAAGTTTCTAAGCCAGCGCAAGAGGTGGGACGGGAATACAGTCGCACGTGTGCACATGGTCAGTAAGGGGCAGGGGCTGCAGTCACAGACCTGAGGGCTCGGTCAGTGCAGGCTGAAGCCAAGCTGAGCCGCTCCTGGCCTCAAAGGACAGCGCAGACCAACAGACCCTGCAGGAAGCGCCCAGCCCGTCCAGCCTTCCGAGCCACACTCCCCCGCGCCTGAGTCGGGCAAGGGGACCTGTCCACACCCCCACATTCAAGGGGACTCTGAGGGCCTCTTGCCTCCGCCCCAGGGCACGGGAGCCTCCTGCCACGTGCAGCGACCCGATGGCCTCTCCTGCTCTCCTGAGTCCCGGAGGCTGGGTCTTCAGGAACAAGGAGCGTCCACCAAGGCCTCCTCGGGATCAGAGAATGCCAGACCCTTAGGAGACCCACACCCGGGAAGCAGGAGGCCTGGGGGGCACCGGAGGCCCAGGAAGGCGGGGCCAGCCGTGGGACCACCGAGTCATGCGGGTGTCACCGCCGTTGTCACTGCCGGCTCTGCAGAGAGAGGGCCCGCCCCACCCGCCTGCCCTCAGGTTCCTGACGGTAAAATGTGACCGTGAATTCACTGTGGACACTAGCTGGGGACATCCCGACGAGCTCGGGCCAGCTGCCCAGCAAAGCGCCATGGGGAGCTGTCCCCGAAGCACTCTCTCATCTCCACGTGGAACCAGCAACGCCCAGGCACGGGGTCACCAAAGAGGATGGCTCTGGGTGCCCAGGGGAAGCCAGGCCTCCACCTGCCCACATGGAAACTCCGCTGGACAGTAGAACCTCCAAGTCTGGCCCATGCCGGAGCCAGATGAGAAGCAGGCCCGGCGCTCTCGGGCTGGGGTCTCTCGAATCAGGAAAGGGTCCACATTCAAGTAGGAAACACAGGGCCCAGGAGAACAGAATGGGCGGGTCACGGGTCTGTGGAGTCATTGGGGAAGCAGGCCAGATGGCCAAGAGGCCAGTGGTGGTGACCATGCCGTGGACACAAGTCAGATGGGCCCTGAGAACACGGCGTGGGGACGGAGCGGAGCAGGCCCCTCCCGGGCCCCAGCAGGGATGCCCTCTTCACCAAGTCGATTTTAAAAAGCCACCGGAGCGTAAACAGCTGGGAGTCAAACAGCGCACGGTCTAGCTCCACCTCGGGGGAGCACAGGAGGAGCTGGGTAGGGCTGTGAGCACAAGATGAGACCTGGAGAGGCCCTGGTGGCCAGGCGATCGCCCCACCACCCTGAGAACCGCTGGGCCGACGTGGGAGCCTGGCCGTGTCTGGAAGAGACAGGGCCGGTTCCGCCTGCAGCCACGGTCCCAGGAAGCAACCCCCGCCAGGACTCAGAAGGTGAGCTCTGGGAGATCTGAGGGTCAGCCTGGAGCCAAGAGTCTCACGTTCACTGCCCAATTGCACCACCAAGCCTCACAGCCCCGGAGGGGGCGCCTGCCAGGACACTGGGCTGATGTTTGCTGTAAAACAAAGAATAGAGAATTGGACATGTCTCCAGCCACACGGCGTCTAACTGGCTCGTTTAGCCAGAGGACAGGTGTAGAGGTGTCCATCCAGCCAGTCAGTAATGTCCAGTTTCTGAACAGTCTATCAGCTCTCCCTCATGGGCATAGAAAGGCCACCACTGCTCCAAGCTTCAAGCAATACCCCAAGACGGAATGGAATGGGGACTCCTGGTTCTTACATGGCCCCCTGTTGAGAGAAGGGAGTGGGATCTTTCTCGGAGGCCCCAGGAAACTTCCCCTCAGGGCTGCTGGCCTAGAAAACGGCCCCCAGCCCACTGCTAGACCAACCGGAGCAAGAGGGACGGGATTGCAGTGAGTGGCTAAAGCCAGCCAAGGCTTATCCCTGGGGCCAGGAGGGGTGCTGCTGCAGCCCAGAACGCAGCCAGCTCCGGGGCTGGACAGAAGGGCGATGGGGGGCCTCCTTGATCAAGATGCTGCAGGTTCGAGGGCCACGCCACAGGCTGCGCGAGGCTCAGACACCAAGACCAGAGACGTGAAGAGGAGAAGCCCCCAGGAGGGAGCCGCCCGCACCCCCTCTGACTTCAAGTGGTGTCACCAAAATCCACAGATTGGCTGGACGTGTGTAACCGGCAGGTGTGAAGGACAGTGAGAGGCCAGGGCCAGCTCCAAGTGAGGCCCAGCCCTGAAGCTGCCCACCAGCAATGGCAGGTGAGGGCAGCAGCAGTCTTCTCACCGTGGATGAGTGACCACAGGAGGAGCCACCAAGCCACGGCCCACAGCACGGGAGCCATGGACGCGAGGCCCGGCGGGGGAACCAGACGTAGAACCAGGTCGGAGCAGGCACAGCTGCGGTGCTGGGCGTCCAGAGAGGGGGACTCGAGTGGACAGGGGGTCTTCTGGGTGGTTACTACTTTCAGAACTGAGGCTGGCCTCACAGAGGGTGACCTGGCACAGTGACTGGGGAGCCGTCCGCAGGTGTTCGAGTTCCATAAAAGTCTGCTCGAGAGACGCTGAAGAACTTGAATATGAACACAGGGCAGGGCCGGCTCTGCTCGGCAGCACACACCCCGGAGTCCAGCCCCAGCACCACCAAAAAAGAAAATTCACAAGAAGGAAGCGAGTGCCAAGGCCAGGCGCTGTGATCCCAGCTCCAACATTCCGGAACGGGCGGAACCGTGCACACAGCGGAAAGATCCGGGGTTGCCAGGGCCTAGGGCATCGGGGACAGGACGGCAGGTGGGCAGGGCCTGGACGCCCTGGGATGGAGGAGGCCTGTCCTGGTGTGTGGTCAGACCCAGGGATGCTCAGCACCACGGAGCAGTCGCTGGTGCACGGATCCGGTCACGGGGGACTGGGGCTGGAGGGAGTGTGGGAAGTCTCTGCTCTAAAAAACAGTCAATTCACTTAAAAAATAGAATCTCTCCTGGTCGGTTCAGAACCTGAAAACCTCAGCTACAACACAGTCTCCACCAAGGGAACCAAATCAAAGAAAAAATCATCTGTGTATCTGCAACAAGTAGGCCCAGGGAATGAGTCGAACCTGTAGAACTGTCAAGCCTCCTAACACGGGTGGGGGCACCGGGTCTCAAGGGCAGGGCCAGGAGGGGCCCGGAGCAGCCAACCAGCCAGTGTGCCTCGTGCCACACCCCTCCCGACGGCATCACGGCCCCGCGACGCTGGTCTTCACAAGGAGCCGGCCTCGCTTGCTCCTGTCCCTCTCTGTGCATGCAGCGCTCTGACCAAAGGAAAATCAGACAGTGCAAACATTTCTTCAGAAAAATGGTCTGCACCGTTACCTCCCCAGAGAGCTTGGCCCTGAATGAAAGCCTGGTACACAGGCCGCTGCCGGAGGACAGGAAATGGAGCCCTTTGCTCAATGTATTTCCAGCTTTTACGAGGCGGTGTTGGTGGGAACGTGTCAGCTCCTGGCCGAGCCAGACCAGCACCCAGGGCCCCGGGAAGGGGCATGCGGCCTGGCCAGGGGTCTCGCGGCCAAACCAAAGTCTTTGTGACTTTCCTCTCAGCCTCCCAGGGTGGGGAGCAGGCCACAGACTGGGGGGTCAGGAGAGGATGGCTCACTCCCGCGCTGGCCCAAGGCCACCCACCAGAGCACATCCCCGCCGGGCCCCCAGCCCCCACTGCAGATGCTGAGAATGGCCGTCCCCAGGCCCGCCTGGGCCCCACTGTGGTACCGCCCCACTTGGTTTGTGGTTCCCAGAAGGTGAGGCCCAGTCCTGGCCCCGACCTGTGGCTGTGGCCTTATTAGGCTGAGGGTCTCTGTGGGCATGATCAAGATGAGCTCATGCTGATTTCGCGGGCCTGACCCCATGACCAGTGCCCCACCGAGAAGGGGGAGACCTGGACACAGGTGCAGAGCAGCCCGCGAAGGCGGAGGGAGACTGCCCGGCAGCACAAGCCACGGGACCCCAGAGGCCGAGGACCACCGGGCGGCTTCCCCTCCCGGGGGGCAGAAGACGCGTGGCCCAGCCGACACCTCAATCCCAGCCTCTGGGCTTGGCTCACCCTTGGTGACCACAGCCCCAGGACGCTGACCACAGCGCACCGGCCCACGTGGAGGCCAGGGGTAGGCCCTGGATGATGGGGCCCGGGTGGATCTCAGAGAAGCTCGGCACAAGCCTTCGTGGGCAGGACAGGGCAGGGCCCTCCTGAAACCGGATTAAAACCACTTGAAGCAACAGCAGGAGAGGCCACTGGCATGACAACTCTCCTCACCGACACCCGGGCTGGCCATGCCGCCCAGCGCCCCCACAGCCCCCCCACAGCCCCCCCACAGCCCTCCCCAAGCCCCCGGTGCCCCCAGGAGCTCCCCGCACTGAACAGGGACCACCTGAGAGGCACCTGGATTTCCAAGGGATCGTGACAACCAGAACCCAGCCCCACTGACACCTCCGTTCCAGACAGGACACACAGGGTCACAGGCCACACGGTGACACCCCAGCCAATGGCAGATGGCACCTATGCCAGTCGTGCCATAGGATGACACTGGCTAGTGACACATGCCACCTTGGTTGGTGCAAGAACACTCTGCAGAGTCAGCACAGTGACAGAGTCACCTGAGGACATCCTCAGAACACACCTTGGAACAGTCGCGTGTAGCTGTGTGGCAAGTCTAGACGGGCACACGTGTGCACTTCCTTACACACGCAGCAGATGCAAACCCAGAGGGACGATGTGCATGCGTGTGCACGTGTGTGCGCGTGCGTGCGTGTGTGTGCGTGTGCGTGCGTGCGTGTGTGTGCATGTGCGTGTGTGTGCGTGTGCGTGTGCGTGCGTGTGTGTGCATGTGCGTGTGTGTGTGCATGCTTGTGCGTGCATGTGTGCGTGTGTGTGCGTGTGTGCATACCCGTCAGGATCTCACCCCCCAAGGAAAAGCCACGAATCCTAATTTGTCTGGGGAAAGGCTCTCCCGGGAGGGCTCCTGGTGATCTTAGGAACAGATGACCAACCGGCGTTCAGGAGCACCCTGGGCAGAGAGGCACCGAGTGTGACGTGTTCCTGGCAAAGTGTCAGCTATACATCTTGGAATTATTTTTTAATTAATTTTAATAATGAAAGAATAAGCTATTGAGTAATTAAATTCCCTGCCTCTAAGCATTTTCATTAAATAGATCCATTTATTTCATAACTGACTCAATAGAAATTCATAGGCCAAAAATATGAGACCTGAGCTGGTACCCGGCCTCCGACCGCAAACCTGGCTGCCGAGGACTGAGCCAGGCCGGCCCTACTTCCCCTGTGGTCCTGGGCAGCTCTGGGCCCCTCCCTCGTTCACAGCTAACAGCCCGTGGGTTTTGCTGGTGGGACTGGCCACAGCGCCCGCGGCAAAGCCCGCCAGCACCGGGATGAGGTCAGCGCTCGCCGCCACCCACCTGCAAGAGCAGGAGCTGGAGGCCGGTTCCCTCGGCTGTGCCTTCCTCCTGGACACGCTGGGCTCAGGAGGGCACCACCCACAGACAGAGTGGGAGTCCTGGACGTCACGGCTCGGCCCCAGGGGAGAGCCGGCAGCAGCTTCTGCTTCCCTGTCCTCGCAGTTCACAGTCTTTGACCAAATGGTGAATTCTGCGGGCCTGTCCCCTCCGGCAAAGCCTGGTTTTGAGTTGTGCAGTGGCCACCTCTATCGGGCACTGCCCACACACCCAGTGCTCAGCAGCCTCACAGCCCAGAGCCTCCCAGGAACCCACGAGCCGGTGGCGTTACTCCCCACGGGCGGAGGGGGCAGCGAGGCTGGGACGCAGGATCGCGCTGTGGACCCAGACGGCTGGGCTGGAGGCACCACGTCCTGCCCCTCCTGGGCCAGCTGCATCTGCTGAGGAAAAGCAGCAACGGACCAGGGGTGAGCACGGCCAGGGTCCGACCTCCAGGAGTTGGTGCTGTGGGCCCGCTGCTCCGCCACCAGCCCTCAACTCAGGGCCCGGAGTCGGGACCCCTGTTGGCAGCCAGGGATGGCGGGAATCCTGGTGCCACCTGACAAGCTGCTGGCCACTGGGCCTCTCGGCTCTGTCCTCCTTCCCCTACCGCCAGGAGCTGTGGGGAGGGGCTGAAGGAAGGCTCACGGCGCCTGCAGTTCAGAGAAGCCACCTCGTGCCCCACACCCTGCAGCCGGGCTTACCTCCAGCTTCCGGGGTCCAGGGCTGAGCTCCACGGGGCCAGCACTGGCCCTTCACGGAGGACTCTCAGTGTGGGCTACTAGGGTCTGGTCCACCCCTCAACTGCTGCTGCAACTCGAGGACAGGTGCCTGTGGGTGGGCACAGAGGAAGCCCCGGTGGCCGTGCTCTGCACCTGACGCAGCCGGCCAGGGGCCTGACCCTCGCAGAGCCCCCACGAAAGGAAAAGGACGGGGCAGTGGGTAGCGAAGCAGCCAAGGGCACCGTGACCTCCGGGCACAGCTGCCTGCCAGGACCTGTATGCCCAGGGCCCTTGGTGGTCGCATTTCCCAGGGTTTCCTCAGTTCTGACTCAAATATTGTTGAATAAATTACTAGAAAGAAAATAAAATTTGCAAGTAGACGTCTCCATTCCAGAAAGGACGTTCGACTGGGCTCATGGCAACATTAGAATAAGAAACGGGCTCCAACCACGTTCTCTTTTCAGGTATTCTCCCACTTTCCTGCTTTCTGAATTCATAGACTGAGGTAAAGTGAGCTCACAGAAAGGACGAGGCTCATTTTTTTAAAGTTTTTCCGTGACTGATGTATTTAATTAACATAGAAATACAGGTACATTGTACGTTTTATAAAACTACTAATCCACATGTGTGCAAATTTGCCTCTAAGGACAACTCACCAGTTTTACGATATGCTTTCTATATTTCCCCATTGTTCCAAAGTAATATTTTCTGCTATTAAAATATATAATAAAGTTCTCGAGGAAGAAAGAAAACCAGGTCACTCGAGGCGAGTAAGAGAGATGAGAATTCCTACAGCCACCTTCCCTCAGTCTCCCACCAGGGAGAGTCGGAAATTAATCTTACCTCCTTGATTAAAAAAATACCCCGCAGCCGTCACAGACAGGCTTTAAATCTAACTGTGCCTGTGGCACCCCCTCAGTTCTCTGCTCAAGACCAAGGTGCCGGCCACGCAGCCCTGTGAGGACACAGTGGCCCACGGCCCCGAGCCGGCCGACTGGAGCCTGGCTCAAAGCTGTGCCCACCGCTCATGTGGCACGACCCGTGGCAGCTGCCCCCACCACATGACCAGACGCACGGGCTCCACACCAACCACCAGAGGGCACCCCAGCACCCAGCTGGGGGGCAGGGTGGGGCAGAGGCCAGGAGGACTGTGGTCCTGGCCTGCGGTCAGTCGGTCTCCACTCAGCTGGACCCTTGTGTCTGAGTCCTGTCGGGATGGTCCCTGCGGGAACATCTGGCTCTTCATAGTCCCCGTGGGATCCTGTGTCCCTCTAGTCTCCCTGACGGGAAGCCCGGAATATCTGAGAAGGGGACAGGAAAGCCATCGCCTCCTGGGAGCCACGGAAGCTCTGGGGCCTGCAGACCATAAAGCAGGAGCAGGGGACAGGCCAAGGGCAGGCAGCCTGGGACTGAAGGGCTTCGTCTTCTGTGCCATGCATGTGTGACCCTGGGCTGACCATTCAGCTGACCCTGGTTCCTCACCATAAACACAGGGAAAGGCACGTCCACAGACCTGTGGGGGTCAGGAGGGAAAGGGAGGGAGACTCAGCCTGGGGGACAGCACTGCAGCTTGCAATAACACTTCCAAACGGGCCTGTTCCCCAGGGTGTCTGCTAGCCTCCCCTCCAAGTCCCTCAGGTCCTGCAGGCCAGGAGCACCACGCCACCCTTGGTGGGTGAGGACTGATGGGAGGGGACACCAAGTGACAACAAGCACAGGCCCGCTCTGTGGGGAGAGAAAACCCAAGACCAATGGGCAGAGGCACCTTGGAGCTCACCCAAGCTCCGCCCAGGGGGAGGGAGAGCCAAGGACAGACAGGCTACAGGAGAGGGGCTGCCAGAGGGTGAGGGGAGCTGGGAGGGGTGCAGGAGGAAGGGGCCGCAGAGGAAGGCCCACCGCGAGCAGGTCTGGGCAGTGCAGAGTTCAGGAGGGACAGGAAGAGCCTCCGCATTTGGAAGTCATTATGTAAACATCTGCACCTCTCAGAAGAGCAGACAGCAGTGTCCAGTTCCACTTCTCTGCCTTCTGTTTGCAGAGCCCATCAGCCTCTGGAGCCAGCTGGCCAGGACGGGCTTGCAGCAGCAGCTTCCCCAAGCTGCAGGACACATCTTGACCTGGCTTGGAGAGGGGGCTGCTCCACTGGGCTCCCCCCTCGTGCTGCCCAGGCTGGCCCCAGAGCAAGAATGCAAGGATGGTTTGTCCACTGCCACTGGAACGGAACCAGCTGGAACCAGCTCACATCGGCTCCAGCAGCAGTCACGCTGTGAGGGACAAGGCCGAGAACCTGCCGCTGGCCTGGGGCCTGGAGGCCAGGCTGCACTGAGAGCCCTGAGCCTTCCAAGAGGAGGGGCGAGCTGGCCGAGCCTCCGTGGCAGGGCTCCGTGGCACCCAGAGGCTCTGTCCGGAGCAGGAGGAAGCAGCTGGTTTTGCAGAAAGAGCCCTCCGTCCTGCACTTCCAGCAGGAACTTTGCCCCACACCCCTGCGGAGCTATGAGGTGGGGCAGCATTCACCTGGCCCTCAGCTTAGAGGGACCCTGAGGAAGACCCTGCCCAAGGCAAGCTAACGAAACCTGGCCCCTTCCCGCTGCGCTCTGCTCTGCTCTCCGAGGGCTCCACACTGAGCACCACCTTCAAAGGAGACGATGCCGGCCAGAGAGTGTCCCCATGGGCCCTGCCCTGAAGCACGCGGCACCCCCCTCCTGCAAATGCCTGGCCTTCCTCCTCCCCAGCTCCACAAGAACCTCCCCCTCCCCTGCTCCCCTCACGCCACAGCCCCTCTGCTCTCTGTAGCACAATTATTCGAGCTTTGACTCGTCCGCAGCGGGCTGCCAGCTCAAGATCCTGAGCACCTCTATCTGAATAAGCCAGCAGCCTGGCGCACTGCAGAGGACGGGCCGAGAGAGCGAATGCACAGACAGGCGGACGGAAACGGGCGAAGCAAACCGTTCAGAGTGGTCTGAGTCCCTCCTGCCTAACAAGGAGACAGGAGTCAGACACCAACTCCAGAGCAGTGGCCGGCGTGGGAATCCTCGCTCCACTGCTGTGTGATCATAGGCAAGTCCCTTCACACCTCTATGCGCCACGATGATGCCACCTCACAGAGAGGGAGCAGCTGTGTAGAGCAGAGTCAGACACGCAGGAGGACAGGTCAGCAAGTGGCGTCTGCTCTGACTGCGTCCTTGCAGAAGGCAGACAGCACAGCCCCCGCCTCCGGGGCTCGCTGCCTGAGAACAGAAGGCAAGGAGTTAACCCTCTAGCCCCAGGAAGAGGGATTAGCAGCTTGTGTCTGTTCAGTTACTCAGCTCCCTGCCTCTCTGGAGGAAAATATCTTGAAAGATTAGATTATGTGGCGTGAACCACGGGGCCACAGTGCAGAGAAGGGGGCTCTGTCACCGCCCAGCTGGGCTGAGGCCCGGAGGACGCTTTCCCGTAGGTGGTCCGGGCAGATTTCCTGGAGGCCAGGGGACAGGCAAACAGCCTTTCGGATCCCCCAGGATTACAGTGTGAAAGCACTTTGTCAACCTTAAATTTAAAAACCGAAAGGCCGTGTCCACGCTGCAGACTCAGGCCGGCTTGATTTCTAAAACAGCAGCCCGCTGAGCGCTCTCGGAGAGGACGGACCTGCTCGCACCGTTGAATAGTGTTCGCCATCCAGGAAAATAACCCGGCCGAGAGACGAGCGCCCGAGGAGGTGTTCCGGCCCTTCCTCCTTGGACCATCCCCTGTCCCCAGGTGCAGGGCTCTGGGACTCGGGAGAAGGGGCCGGCTCTCACTGCGCTCCCTCAGCCCTCCAAGGCCTGCTGGGGGCCTGAGCAGGAAAGCCACCTGCTCCAAGTACAAAATCAGCCACTGGAACTGGGGAGACGGGACAGCGCCTCCTGCCCAAGGGCACAGGCTGCCGTCAGGTGCAGGGAGCCCAGGGACACCCGTGTGGGCAAATACAGGACCAAGCATTGTGGCCGGTCAGGATGGCCAGTCCATGGGTGAAGGCCCCCTCAGCCGGCCTTCGGGGCTTTCCTCTGCCCCCTCAGAGCCATCTGGCCCTGGGCAGCCTCATGGCCTCTCTGGCCTCGGTGTCCTCGCCTACAAAGTGACAGCACTGCCCTTACCTGCCCCCCGTCTGCCATGAGGGTCCACAGACCTGGCCCTGGAGGTCAGTTTTCTGTAAACTGTGACTGCGCTCCAAGACAAGCCTATTACTGCTGCCCGCCCAGAAGAGGGGTTCTCTCTTCCTCTTGGGGTGCAGCCATTCCTTCAAAGGCCCCCGGGTCGCCCAGCGCACCACCCAACTCCCGCCAGTCCCCGGGTCCCCCAGCGCACCACCCACCTCCCGCCGATCCCTGGGTCGCCCAGCGCACCACCCACCTCCCGCCAATCCCCGGGTCGCCCAGCACACCACCCACCTCCCGCCGACTGCTGGAGGGGCTGAGACTTCGTAGGGAGGTCAGGCCTGCTCTGGGCCTGGCTGGACTCCACCCCGCCTTGGTCAGGTGTCTCATGGGGGTTTAGGAAACACCGTCTGGACCCAGTTTTGAGGTGCGGGCTAGAGGCCACTGGATCCCCTTCCCAGGCCTCTGGCCTCGCTTCCCTCTCAGGATTCCATGCTCTGCGCCCCGTGCATCCGCCCCCGCCTCCCCAGGGCCAGGTACCAGACCACCAGGGGCAGCCCTGGGCCCTGGAGCTAGGTAGTCCGTCCAGTTAGCCTACCCACGGGGCTGGCAAGCCCACCCCTCGCCACCCCTGCTGCCCTACATCTCCAGCTACGGCCACCCTGTCCCCAGTGCAGCCCCTATGTGGCCCGCTGGAAACCTGCTTCACCGGCAGCCTCTGTCCTGCTCCCTCTCAATGCACACTGCATCTCCGGCAGCACCCAGGAGCCCAAGGGATGGACGCAGGACCCCCACTGACCCATCGCTTACACTGTCCAGTGAAATTCACTGCTACCTCCGGACACGGACAAGCAGGGGCAGACGGGCAATCGAGGACCTGAGGGACAGGGACAGGGTGGCCGTAGCTGGAGATGTGGGGGACGCTGTGTTCAGTGGAAGGAAAGCCAGGTCCTGGTGCCTTGTGCCCGGGCCGTGAGCTCCTCAGTGCTGCGCCCGTTTCTGTTCCCCAGGGATCCGCAGCTCGGGCACCACACCTGGCACATGCACCTCTACGCAGGTGTTGTGATGTCAGCTGAGCCAAGAATGCGTGTGCACGGCGACTCCATGGCCGGGCTGCCACGGGGGCCGCCTGGCTCTCCACACCCGAGCGAGAGGGCCACTGCCTGCAGAGGGAGGGCACCTGGGGGCCGAGTGGTCTCTGCGAGGTCTGCATGGACTATAGGAATCTGCAAGGTAACAAAGATGGCTCCCCAAGAAGGAGACTCTGCCTCAAGCCCTCTGCCGGGTCTCAGGAGCTCAGGACGCATTAGAAGAACCACTGGTGGCCCGTGATGGCAAAGCAGAATTTTAAATCCCAAGGACAAGGTGGCCCATGCCACCCTCTCACCTACCGGGAGCAGGGGACCCAGGAAACAGAAGTGGATTATCGTGGCTTCCAGTAGCAAACCCCTGGCTGAGGGGAGGGGGCTGGTGAAGGAGGGCCGAAGCCCCCGACAGAGCCCCGCCAGCGCCTCTGGGTGGTCACTCGCTGAGGTCGTTGGGGTTGGTAACTAAGAGCCCACGTGCAGTTAATGACGGTCTGGTATGGAGCCCCTCGAGGACACGGACAGGTGGCCCCTTCTCTTCTCCTTCTTTCGAAGCCTGCGGGGACAGGCCGGCCGCCTCTCTTCCGGGGCTGGCCGCAGGTCTGTCAGCAGCTGACGTCGGCTCTCCTCTCTCCCCCCACGGCACCTCACTCCAAGGAACTCCAAACACAAGTGGATGCCGACTCCAGGCCGGGAAGGAAATCCCCGGGCGCCAGCCGCGTTTGAAGCCGCCCCTGTTTGTTTGTTTTCATGCTCTGACGGCTCTTCCCTGAGCAGGGGTGAGCCCGTCCCCGGGGCTCTCCACGGGCCTTGGGTCCAGCTGAGCGGAGGCCTGGGCACCAGCACCCAGTGAGCCAGGCTGGAGACCCGCCCCCGCCCCACCCCCTCAGAAGGTGGCACCTGCGAGCCCTCACAGCCCGGGACTCCTGTTAGGGCCACTTCTCCCTGGAGGCCCTCTGGGTGCAGGGTTCCTCCTGTGGGGACCTGCCCCGTGGTCTTGCCCCGGCAGGAGCCGGAGCTGGAAAAGCACCCGCCGTCATCTTAGAACCATCTCCGTCACCCATCCCACACCCGGCCACCCGGGACACCTGCCCCAGGTGTACCTGATCCTCACCTACCTCCCTCTCCACGCATCCCCTTGCTGGGGTGCTGTCTTGGCCGAATCTGCTCCCAGCTTTGGAGAGATCCGGAAGGCTGTCGGGGGCGGGGCTGAGAGTGGCTCTGTGGGGACCCCAGGAGACACGGAAGCCCACGGAAGGCTGGGACGCTCACTCCCGGCAGGCCCGGGCCACCCGTGAGGAGGGGTCTGTGGCTCTGGAACGTCAGCTGTCTGCCGGGGACGGCTGTGGCCGCCACAGACTCTGGGAACCACGCTGCACCCTGTGGCCTCGGCCAAGTGGAGGGAGAGGCTCCCTCGCAGGTCATGCAGTGCAGGGCCAGCGCCCAAGAGCAGGCCTCACCTTAAACCGTGTGTCTGGGCGCCTTGCTGCCCTCGCCTGGCAGGGCCTAGGGATGTGCCACACAGAGAGCGCAGGTCAGCACAGGGCACTGCCAGCGCGTGCGGCTTCCCAGACAGGCAGAGAGGTCAGGGCCTCAGAGCCTGGGAGTGGCAGAGCTGGAGCTCACGTGCAGCTGCAGGCAGCTCGGAGCAGCTACTCGTCCTCGTCCCCATCCCCGGGGATGAAGCACACACCCTCAGTGGCCTCCCAGAGTGGGGCATGGCTGGGGTCCACCACCCTGCACCTGTCCCTCCCACAGAGCCCCGACCCACACAGCTGTCGGGTGGTAGCGGTGCCCACCCTGCTCAGGGGCCAGTGCCACTCGGGGCTGATGTGCCAGGAAGTCATCAGAGGCACCGGAGGAGCTGGGCACCCCCTCTTGCCCGAGGGCCACACGGTGGCACGTCGCCTGCTCGCCCTATGGTGGAAAGTTACTCGGGAGACCCTCGATGCAAAGGTAAAGGGTGATTGACGTGTGTGACAGTAGATGTCCTCAGAAGCTCCAGCGTGACAGTCTCGGTTCCTTGGAACTTGCCTGGCCAGATACCCGGGAAGGTTGGGAGCTCACTTCTGCTGAAGGCTGGGAGAGGGGTGGGCTGTGGGGCGTGGGAGCCTCAGGCTCTGCCCCGGGGCAGCTGGGGAAGGCGGTTGGGGTTAAACATCGTCATAAGGGTGGCCACTGTTCAAGGCCAGGCAGCTCTGTGAGTAGACAACCTGTCACCCCAGTCTTACCTTCCAGCCCCTTTACAAAAGCCCCTGTGAGGCCCTTGGAGACCCCTGGCCTGGGGGCCGTGGGCAGGGCTGCAGGTTTCCTTCCACTTTCCCGACTTTCCAGGGTCCACTGTGGAAACTAAGGGCTTGGCCAGGCCTGCCCCCCAGCCCTGGTGGAGGGCTCACCATCAGGGACAGTCAGATTGTTCCCTTGCCCAAGGTGGTTCCATCTCAGGGCCCTTCCTGTCCCCAGATGGGAACGGGCAGCTGACAACCCGGTGCCATCACCTGATCATCCCAGGTGCTGCCCCTCCACAGGAAATCACCCGGCCATGCTGACACTGGCCTCAAAACTCAGTGCAAACCCTGAGTGGAGACCAGGTGATCCCCCCCCCCAGGTGACTGGTCAGGGACACCGCAGCCCCTGGATCTTGAAGCAGCCATTGGAGACAAACCCAGCTTCCCAGCGCCGGCACCTCGGGGCCATAAAGTGTGGGACGGCGCCACCTGCTGGCCAGAAGGTGGGACAGGGTGTCCAGCCAGGCCAGCAGACCTGCCTCGTGGCCTCCTGGGCTGCTGGGCCTCTAGGTTCCCATGAAGACTGGCGCAAACAGAGGACACGAGACGTGGGGAAAGGGGGGACTGGCCTCCTGGGCCTGCTTAGCTGCGTGGGCATCCAGCCCATCAGGGCTCTGAGGTTTCCAGGGGAGACAGCCAACTGGCCCACAGAACAGAGGCTGCGGGGCCGCCCAGCAGCTGGGGGGACGGCACTGCAGAGAAGACCCTGGCAGGGGGCTCCCAGGAGGGGACCCCTGGCTGAGGGACCCTACCATGAGGAGGTTGGGGGCCCCCGGGAAAAAATGGGAGGCTCAGGAGGGGCGGTCGCTCAGCACCTGTGCAGGACCAGGCATGGACCAGGGAGCTTGTCACCGAGCAAAAGGAGCAGGGCCCACCCCTGTCCACAGCAGGCCCGCGGGCGCTGGAACGTGAGCCGTGTGCACGTGGGGACACGGGCTGAGCAGCAGGCAGGGGCCTGCCCAGAGCCCGCCCCGGGACACCGAGAAGAGGGGCACATGAACATGACAAGGTGACACATGGCTTGTTAAGTCAGGTTGACATTTCCTGGTAATCCCCCAGAGCTTCTAACCAACGCTGCGAGAGGATGAGCGGCCCGAGACAGGCCACTTGAAACCTTCATTCTTCCCTGGCTTTTCATTCGGTAAGTATGGATCCAGTCCCCGGGCCGTGCCAGGCCCTGCAACAGCCCTCCGCTCTGCCTGACGGTGCTTCACTCCCACGCCCGCCCGCGAGGCAGGACTCAAGTCTGCACGTGGAGGTGTGGGAGTTTGTCCCAGAGAAGTTAACCCACTCACTGCAGGTCACACAGCTTCTCGGTAGCAGAGCCACAGTTCAGGCAAAGGCTCGACCCCAAAGCCTGGAAGTAAGTGGCCCTTCACCTGAAAGGGGCTCACAGGCCCTGTCACGGGCAGGCCTCGGGCAGGTTCAGGGGATCCCCGTGGGCAGGCAGGGCCAGCAGGGTGAAGGCGCTCACAGGAGGGCACCAACGCCTGCCCCCCGCTGGGCTCCGCTGCCTGTTTCCCCGCCCTGCCTGGCTGAGGTGGGGGACGTGCTTCCCTGAGGACGAGTGGCTCTTCCCAGCCACCGCAGCGCCCTGGAGGTCAGGCCTGGGCTGGGATTCCTGTGGCTTCCTGATCTGAGACCTCCCTGGGATTTCACCAACTGCCACAAAAAGCCCTTTAGACCAAGAGTCCCCACCCACATGCTGCCTGCAGCTGTCACCCTGTGGCTCTTCGCGGGAAGGTCTCTCCAGGCCTTTCTCAGGCAGTTACTTTAATGCCCTCGGCTTGGGCGCGCCAGCCATCGCCTGGTGACAAGGCCTGATGGGGCAGGTCCTCCAGGGGAGGGCTGTGTCCTCTGGGCAAGGCGTCAGGAGGCCTGCAGGTGCGTGTCCACTACCGGGTGCTCTGGCCCTCCCCCGGAACACTGCCCTTTCCCTACCTGACACCTCGTGTGCATGTCCTGTGACTCATGACGTTCCACCCGCTGGCTTCGGGACCCGCGGGCACTCCGCCTAGAGCAGTCTCTGCTGCGGAGGCTGCCAAGCGCTGGGTCCTCGGGCTCTTGAACGTCACCTCCTGGTGCTCAGGAACCCTTCCTTGGGACAGATGGCCATGCGGGACGGGAAGCTGATCCCCTGCTTCCTCCCTGCCCTGCGGTCTGTCCTGCACACGGATGTCACAGCAAGCCTTGATACCAGGACGTCACGACGGCATGGAGCAGGAGTGCAGCCAGGTCCCTACCTCACACCACCACAAAACCCGCAGGAGAGCAGCCCACAAGGCGGGACTAGAACCTCCATGGCCGCTGCTTAGCGATGAGTCTCCACCACCCTGAGATTTCAGCGGGCTCTCGGGGGGCACCAAAAGCAGCAGAGATGTCAGACTTGGGCAAACTTAAACAGCTTCAAAGACACGACCCAAGTGAACAGAGACGGGGACCTTCACAAGTCAGGTATCGAGGACCCACGGGGGACTCCCACTGCTCGAGGGATGAAGAACACGCAGGACGGGCAGTGGCTCTGTGGGACAGCGCTTGCCCAGCGTGTTCGAGACCCCGGCTTCTGTCCCCAGCCCCACAAAAAAGAAAGCCAGAAGCAGCGCCCAAAATAAACGCTGGAGGAGGACGTGAAAAGGACTTCTGCCGAGAGCCGACGGGCACACGTCAAGACTTCACAAGACCCGCCTCAGGAGCGGGGCCCAGCGAGCTCCACCTGGCGTCCCGCAGTGCGGGGCTGGGGGGACGCGGCGCTGCCGCGGGAGGGAAGGTGCCATTCCCTGGGAAGGGCGGTCGCCCAGCCGTCCACGACCCTCACCCTGGGCAGATAATACTCACGAGGACCCCAAAGTGCAGACAACCCAGGTTCCCATCCACCCAGCGCCCGCGATGAACTGTGTCTGTCCTCGGGAGGGTGACACACGCCACCACACGGGTGAGCCGGGAACACGAGATGTGAATGACTGCAGCAAGACACGGTGCAGTGCTGCAGGTGCGTCCAGGCAGCGTCCAGAGACAGCAGGGAGGCCGGGCGCGGCTGCAGGAGGTGCTGGCCAGGCAGCGGGAGGCGGCCCCTCTGGGACTGTGCTGTGGGTCAGTGGACTAGAGCCTGCTGAGCTGTCCACTGAGACAGGCGACATGTGTGACATCAGGTCTCAAGGAGCGCACAGTCACGCGCGGGCCTGGCCAACGGGGCGTCCAGGATGGAGCAGAGGGCGTGCGGTGGCTCTTCCAGTAGGGCCCAAGGGCCATCTCTGAGGACTAGACTGGCCAGGAGGGCTGCTCTTGCCTCCAGGGACAAGGCCCCGGGGCTCCGGGGACTGGGGACGGGCATTTCCGGACATGCCCTGCACAGCAAGAAGACCGTTGCTTCTTTTTTCTTCTTCTCTTGAATATTTTTTCTTAGCTGTTGATCTTTATTTTACTTATTTACATGCAGTGCTGAGGGTCGAACCCAGCGCCTCACAAACACGCCAGGCAAGTGCACTACCGCTGAGCCCCAGCCACAGCCCCCAAAAAGACCTTTTGTCCCTGCCAAGGGCGGCTTTTCTCTCGCTCTGTGATTTGGGGAGCAGCTGGAGGTGGGCACAGTCTTGGGGACACAGCTTCCTCTCCAGGCTCCCAGGCCCCGCCCAGGCTCTCCCTGTACCTGTGCCCGGCTGTCCTCGCCCGCTTCGTCCCTGCCAGTGGTGCAGATCCCACGCAGGGTCTGCATGAGGCTGCTCGTCTGGGCTTCCACCTGAGGAACAAGGTAACAAAACCTGCGGCCACAGCCAGGAGTGGGACGTGGACTCTTCTTGGCGGGCCCAGCACAGGGCCAAGCCCCTGCCCCCTGTCAGCGCAGGGCTCTGCCTCCTGGCGCCCACTAGACTATCGGAGGGGAGGAGCTGGGGGCAGGCCGGGCACTGCTGGCCAGTCCTTCACTACCCCGAGTTTGCTCTCTAAAGTGGCCGTCTGGAGAGGCGGCCTCTGGAATCTCGTGCACAGCAGAGCTGGACTCCTACCCTCTGTCCAGGAGGGCCAGGCCAAAGACAGGAAGTGATGAGAAGCGAGTTTAGCCGAGTAGGGAAGGAGGAGGTCAGAGCGACGGTCAGCACCAAGTGAGGTCCACAGCGTGGCGGCTCCTCGTCCCTCCCATCTCCAGTGCCCTCATCAAGGATCCCAGGGGCCGCAGCACCACCATGTCTAACGAGGTCGCGGGAGAGAGGGGGTGGGGCGACACGTGAGAAAGAAGGAGGAGACGCTGCGCTCTGGCCTCACGCTCACCTGGGCCCCACCATGTTATGGTCACTGCCCGCTTCACAGAGACCACGGCTCAGGAGGGGCTAAAGGAGCCATCCGTGGGCACGTGGCCAGCAAGCGGGCAAGTGACATCTCTTTCCCGACCCGAAGTCAGCTCCTCCTGTTGGGTCCCAGGGAGCAAGTGGCCCGCCGTACACTGACAGCTGCAGGAACCGCACGCTCCAGCTGACCCCGGGCAGCATGGAGCCCAAGGTCAGGGCCCAGAGCATCCCAGATAACAGATCTCAAGGTCAGCACAGCACAGCAGGGACCAGCTGGCTGTCAAGGTGTCTCTGAGACTGGTTCCCAAGGACACCACGCCATCTGAGGCCTTTATGTGGCTGCCCCCAGTGCTGACCAGGAGGCTTCTGGCTCACCGTAGGACAACAGGCGAGGGTGGTCACGCCAGCACATGCGCGGGCTGGGCCCATGGGCCGTCCAGGCAGCCTGGGCGGTCGCCTCAGATGGCCTCATTGGTGACTGAAGGAGGAAGAAGGTGGGTCTGCCCACGGGGCTCTCTGCGCCCAGGGGAGTGCAGAACAAGGGAGAAGCTGGGCCCCGTGGAACACACTCGGGTGTCCCGGAGCGGGTGGGGAAAGAACCCGCGCTGAGGAAAGCCGACCGCAACCAGGGACCTCCGTCTGGTCTTTTCACTCCTTCCAGAGACAGGAAGTCCCAGGCTCGGCTTCCTCCCAAGAGAGCCCCTGAAACCTGTGTCCAGAAAGACCCCCAGAGACCCAGAGGGGCCACAGGGACTCAGGTACCAAGGGGCAGGTCCAGGGGCCTGGGCCGCCTAGGTCACACGTCACTCCTGCATCGTGCCCCAGAGACACCACACCAAGTGACAGGACAACGTGGAATCCAAACCGGCGAGCCACAGGTCGGACCTGGCACCCGGGAGGCTTGCCTTGTGCTACACGGAGCACGCGGACCTGACGGTTGGTGGGCATGGGGTGGGGCGGGTGTCAGTGGTGGATGACGGACAGTGGATAGGTGGTCGCTGATGGGTGGATGGATAGGTAGATAATAGGGGCATGGATGGACAGATGATGGTTAGGTGGACAGATAGATGATGGGTGGATGGATACATAGATGATGGGTAGGTGGATGGTAGATGACGGGTAGGTGGATGGTAGATGGTGGGTAGGTGGATGATAGATGACGGGTAGGTGGATGGATACATAGATGGTGGATAGGTGGATGGAGAGATAATGGGTAGGTGGACAGATATATGATGGGTAGGTGGATGGTAGATGATGGGTAGGAGGATGGTAGATGACGGGTAGGTGGATGATAGATGACGGGTAGGAGGATGGTAGATGACGGGTAGGTGGATGGTAGATGACGGGTAGGTGAATGGTAGATGATGGGTAGGTGGATGATAGATGATGGATGGATGGATACATAGATGATGGGTGGATGGATACATAGATGATGGGTGGATGGATACATAGATGATAAGTAGGAGGATGGTAGATGACGGGTAGGTGGATGGATACATAGATGATGGGTAGGTGGATGGTAGATGACGGGTAGGTGGATGGATAGATGACGGGTGGATGGATGGTAGATGACGGGTAGGTGGATGGTAGATGACGGGTAGGAGGATGGTAGATGACGGGTAGGTGGATGGTAGATGACGGGTGGATGGATGGTAGATGATGGGTAGGTGGATGGTAGATGACGGGTAGGTGGATGGTAGATGACGGGTAGGTGGATGGATACATAGATGACGGGTAGGTGGATGGATAGATGATGGGTAGGTGGATGGATACATAGATGATGGGTAGGTGGATGGTAGATGATGGGTAGGAGGATGGTAGATGATGGGTAGGTGGATGGTAGATGATGGGTAGGTGGATGGTAGATGATGGGTAGGTGG